>NW_028190632.1:906676-1034680 GCF_048542155.1 Nylanderia fulva | reverse complement strand
ATATATATTTGGGTGAAAAAAAAAACAATTTTTCCCTTTTAAAAAAAATGAAAATTGCAAAAGGGTTTTAAAAAATTTTTTTTTTAAACAACTATGTGTTTTTTTTCCCCCAAAATTGATTCGTCTATTTTCTTTCAAAAAAGTTTTAAGGAAAAATCAAAAAAAAAAATTTTTCCCAAATTTTGGGGGTTTTTTATGTAAAAAATACCAAATTTACCCTTTTAAAAACTCGAAAAATATTAATAAAAAAAATTTTATTGTTTTTTTGGGGGAAAATTTTAAAAGTCTTTTTAAAAAAAGTATGCAAAAAAAAATTGGGGTTTTTTCCCTTTTTTAAAAAATTTAAAAGGTGACCCCCTCCCCTTAAAATGGCTATTCAAGGCAAATAATGACCCTCTCAGTCCCCCTTGAAACCAAAAAAACTTTTATAAAAATTTTTTTGTCTTAAATTTTTAAATTTTAAAAATTTTTTAGTGAAAAGATTAAAATTTTTTTACCCTTATAAAAAAAAAATAAAACTTTATATTTTAAAAATATTTATATTTTATTTTGTATGTTGTATGTATGGGGTGAAATTTTTTATAAGAACATTCAAATGAGAAAAAAACCCCCAATTTTTTAAAATTTTTTTTTTTAATTTTTTTTTTTAAATTTTTTTTTTTAAATTAAAAGAAATTTTAAATTTTTTTTTTATCTAAAAGTAAATGCAATTTTTTGTTTTTTTTTTTATGATAATTATAATTATTTTTTATAGTTTTTATAGAGTTATCCCAGAGGCGGTCTTTGTGTGTGTTTTAAAAAAAAATTTCCCAGGGGCGATTATTTTTTTGTGGTTTTTTTTAAAATTTAAATTTCCGAGGCGATCTATTCGGTGCTTTTTTTTTTAAAAACTGTAATTCCAGAGGCGACTATTCGTGTGGGGTTTTTTAAAAAAAAAATTTCCAGAGGGACTTTTTTTTTGTTTGGTTTTTTTTAAAAAAAAATTTCCCAGAGGGATCTTTTGGTGCGGGTTTTTTTTAAAAAAATAATTCCAAAAGGCGATCTTGTGTGCGGGTTTGTTTTAAAAAAAATTCCAAGGCGATCTATTCTTTGCTGATAACTGTACAAAATTTTTTCCCCCAATGTTTTTTTGCTTTTAAAAAAATTTCCCCAAAGCGATATTCAATGTTAAAAATTTTAAACATCATGTGATAGTGTTTTTAAAAAACTTTAGATGTGAAAGGGTTTTTTAAACTGGGGGGCATTTTTTTTTCCCTTTTAAAACCCGCAATTTTTTTTTTTTATTAAAAAGCATTTAAAAGAGATATTAGGGGTAGAAAAAAAAGGGAAAAAACCCTTGTTTAAATAACAACCATAAAATTTTTATGATTTTAAAAACCTGGGGTATAAAAATTTTTTTTTAAAATTTAAATTAAAAAAGGGGACCCTTATAGGTTTTGTGTCGATTAAAAATTTTTAAAAATTGCACTTGTCAAAGGTTTTTTTCGAAATTATTTTTAAAAAAAAATTTTTCATTATCGCCCCCTTGGGAATTTTGCCCGGGGGTTTTTTGGACCCCCTTAAAAGGCCGTTTTTCCCCCAATTTAAAAAATTAAAATTTTCCCCGGAAAAATGCAATTTTTGTCCTTTCAAAAAAATTTAAAAAAAAAAAAACCAAGAATGCTACTTTTGGGAAAAAAATTTTCAAGATTTTGGAACCCCCGGGCCCCTAAGAGTTTTAAAAAAATTTTTTTAAAAAAAAAGGGGTTTTTTTTTTTCCCGCATTTTGGTTTTTGGGAATACACGCTTAAAAAAAATTTTTTTTTAAAACAAAAAAAACAAGTTTTTTTTTAAAAAAAGCCGAAAACGCAACAAACCAAAATTATTGTTTTTAAATATATTTTTAATAAATTGGAAATAATCCTTGAAATTTTAAAAACAAAAAAAAAGGGGGAAAATATTTTTAACTGAAAAAAAAAAACCATTAAATTTTTAAAAAAAATTAAAATAGATAAAATTTATCGTTTAAATTTTAAAAAATAATTTTTATTTTTTTAGTGTTTCAAAAAAATTGTTGTTATTATTAATTTTTTTTTATTAAATTTAAAGGGGGGGCTTAAAATTTTTTTTTTCCCGGGGGTTTTTAAAATCCCCCGGGGAAATTTTTTCAAAAAAGGCAAAAATTTTAAAAAAAAAAAATAGCCTTTTTTAAAAATCACTTTTTCGGGGGTTTTTTTGGGGGAAAAAAAAATAAAAAAGACATATATATATATATATATATATATATATATATATACAGTGCTATCAGAAAATACTAAATAAAATAGTTATTCTTATTTACGTTATATATTGATAATATTAAATGTATTGGATATTTGTGATAATCTATAATTATTAAAATTTAATTTTATTATAAAAATTAAAAAAAAAACATCCAAAATTTTTTTTAAGAAAATGATTTAATAAATTGCTTATTCGCATATCTTTGCATTTTTATATACTTTGTAAATTATATAGGTATATCTATATGGCGCAAAAATCACGCGCATTAATTCTAATATCTTCCATTATGGTTTACATTTATTATTTATGTATATGCTTTCCACATTGTAGTATTTCAAATTTTTATTAAGTTTAAAAAATTTTTCTTTTATATATCACTTTAATTTTATAGGGTATTGAAGCCAACTGGCAGTATGATTTTTATATCATTGTCTAATCTAACTGTTTCTTTAATAATGTCATTTTTCTGGAATTATTTTCAAACAGCTATTAGAGAGAGGAAAGAGAAACAATTTCATAAATTTGTAACAAAACATTATTCAAATAGATGACACCCAACATTATCATTACATTTCCTTCTTTGATCATTATTATTATTAGATGCGAAATTATTGGAAAATAGTTTCTAGTAGATAAATAGAAACCTTTTTCTCTCTCCCCCTTACAAACACACACAACCATATATCCAAAATTTCACGAAATTGTAGTAAAATTATCATTATATAAAAAAAATACTTGAATTTTGGCAGGATCATGATTTTTATAGTAGATTTTATCATCAGAACAGTTTTTTCAACTATTTTTATTATTATCATTATTATTCTAGAGCCTGCCACACAAAAATAAAAAGAAACATATTTTAAGTTAGACATTACTATATATTATTTAGATCTTAAGTTTGTATCATACACACATCTTACAAATAATATTGTAACTCTGCTTTGTGCATTAAATTATTTTTTCAGAAGTATAAGATTTTGCGAAGATGCACGAATATTTCAATGTCGTTTGCGAGATATTATTCACGAACTTTTTGGCACTTCGTACCACATGCACCATCAAAATCGATAGCATTATATTTTCTTATAGCGATAATATTCAGCTTATTTAACACAAACGCACGCACAATTAAAAGAGAGAAGTCTTTCTCTAACAATGATAAAGTATTCAAAAGTGACCATTGATGACATGACATTATCGGCTGAAATAAAAATGTCATTTCGAGACATTCTTCTCCTATTTAGTAAATCCGCATATATCCAACTGCTTTTACACAATACTATCGTTATTTTAATTTTTATACTCTTTTGCCATTATAAATATTTATCCCTCCTTTCTTTATATAATACGAACGTTTTCAGTTTGCATTTCTTATATTGTACGACCGAATCATGTGTTTATATTACGAATTCAAGATAGTAAAAATGTATTTTGCATTTGTGAATGTAAAATATATACATATGAGACATATTGATATTCAAATCATTAAATTATATAAAAATTTAATTTTAAATTACTCAAGAATTTAATTTTTAATTTAATAATATGAGACGAGAAAATATTTTTGCGTTATTCTTTAGACACATGATAATTGTACTTTTTTGTGACTCACGACTTTCTAATAACTTTTTTTTGAAAAGGTTTTGAGAAGTAAATTGTGTATATTACCATTTGTTTTATATTTTGTGGCATACTTAATGCCAGATTGACTCTTATAACTTAGAACAAAAAATTATTTTATAACAAATAATATAGGGTAGATAAAAAGTTATTAGAAAGTCGTGAGTCACAAAAAAGTACAATTATCATGTGTCTAAAGAATAACGCAAAAATATAAACAATTTAATCCCCTTTTCAAAAATAAAAAAAATAATAAGTAAGTATAAAAAATTGATTAGTAAGTAAAAAATAGTAAGTATAAAAAATTGATTAGTATAGTATAAAAAATGTATCACTCGTTCAGAATATAAAATGTGCATCATATAAAATTGTTTGGTTGATGGACTGTTGATGGATATCTCGAACGATTCCTCATGACAAGATCGAAATCTATCATCCACAAAGCCTTTTAGCCACCGTTCTATCTTCTTCTTTATAGAGATAGCTATCCCTTCATACACTTTAAATGACAATAGAAGTTTAGTCGTATTATTTTAACATGTATATTTCAAAATGAATAGTATTTTAAAGCCTTTCAATTTTTTTGCAAATATATACAGAGTGTCCCAGAATTACCGTATTACACGTTAATGGGAGATTCCTGAAGCGATTTGGAGACGATTTTTCCTCAACGAAAATGTCCAGGCATCAATATATTTTGAGTTATAAATGATTGAAAATAATAGCTTTTTGTAAGTTAAACCTTGTAAAAATAAATTATTAACAAAACATTTTTTAGTTAATTTCAGGTAAAGTTTACTTTAATAGAATTTTAATTTAAGGCTTACTTACAAAAATACATGATTTCAAAAATTGGAACCATTAAAAAAATGATGACTTTTCTCGACATTCTCGCTGAGGAAAAATCGTCTCCAAATTACCTCAGAAATCTTCCATTAACGTGTGATACGGTAATTCTGGGACACCTCGTATATGTATGTATTCCTTTTAATTTGAAAATTTATATTTTCTAGTAGTTGCATTTCAAAGTTTTAGAATATTAAAATAAAATTATAAATAAATTAAAAATTAAAAATCAGCAACTTAGAAAATAATTTAGATATCAAATAAAATTTAAGTTTAATTTTAAATTAAAAAACTAAATTTCAAAAATTTTAGAGCACAATAATGTGTTATAAATAATTAATTATTTATTTTTAATGTCTAAAACTTTCAAATATATGTGTACAATTTTTGGAAAAATATAATTTAAAAAAACATATTTTTAAAGTATCTAATTTAAAAAATTTTAAATAACTTTCTTGACTCTATTACCATTTAAGTTTAAATATCATCTATGAAAATCCTAAAGTAGCACAATTAAATTTATTATATCTCTCGAAAATATAATAAATTTACTTTGGCATTTTTCGCAAAAATTAGTTGGCCATAAGCAAAATGTTATAATGACAAATTCTCAAATGAAAATCTCTCCTCCAATTTTAAAGTCGACCAGACTGGCAATAATTTATTTAAAAATTAGTTAAATTACAACGTTTCGGCTGTCATTGCAGCCTTTTCAAGTAATCAGATTAATACAATAAATCAAATTTTACAGCAAACCCCCGACAAAATTAACCATTGTTTTGATGAACAATGTATAACTGACAGAAGTGAGCACGAAAAAATAGATGTTGACTGTTAGCAGAAAACTTAGTCACTAACGCGTTGAGAAAATAGAAAACCAGAGTACTGTACGTGTTTTTCGCAATTTTTTAAAACGTCAATACAAAGTCAAAAAATAAATAAATAAATAAATAAATATGTAACATATGACAATATAATATATTAATAGCTTCAAGAACGCGATCATAAATCCCACTGAAATTCTCCGTATCTTTTTGTAAATTAATGCTCTTTCTTTGGTTTTTTATATAGAACATTTCTGCTATTTCTCTTTTTTCTTGTTTGTTTTTCTTGATGCAGAATCACAGGAGAATCCCAACGGAACTCATGATCGTTGCAAGTCCGATGCAAACTAACAACTGAGTGTGATGTCGTGTCTTTTTTGATGTTATTTTTATGTTTCTTAATACGTGTTTCTAAATGTCGCTTTGTTTGTCTATTTATATATTTTTCTCGCTTATTTCTCCATATGTAAGTTTCGAAATTAATTTATATGTGGAACTTTGGGATCTCAAATTGAGATACAGTTCCGTTTAATTAATTTTCGTTTCGTTTCCTTGGCTCTATTGCCCAGCTTAGAAGACAGCATACTTATATTATTTATATTGAGAGGCGATAAAAATATTTATTTCTGAAAATTATAAATATATTAAAAATTAAAAGTCAGCAATTTAGACACTCAAAAAGATTTAAGTTTACTTTCAAATTAAAAAATTAAATTTTAAAAATTTAGAGTATATGGTGTTATAAATTATTAATTATTATTTTTAATATCTAAAACTTTGGATATGTATACAATTTTTTACGTCATGTTGTTACTTGTGAATAGGATACACACACTATACATATTCGTATACACATGTTTATGCATTTAGTACATATTTGTGTGGGTGTGTATTTTATTATTACGTTAATATTATTAAAAGTCTGTAAATTTTTCTAAAATTACAATAATACAGATACTTATCTTTTCGAAAACAGTTTGGAATTGATATATATATATATACAGGGTGTCCCAGAATTACCGTATCACACGTTAATGGAAGATTCCTGAAGCGATTTGGAGACCATTTTTCCTCAGCGAAAATGTCGAGAAAGGTCATCATTTTTTTAATGTTCCCAATTTTTGAAATCATGTATCTTTGTAACTAAACCTTAAATTAAAATTCTATTAATGTAAACTTTCCCTGAAATTAACTAAAAAATGTTTTGTTAATAATTTATTTTTGCAAAGCTTAGTTTCCAAAAAAGCTTTTATTTTCAATCGTTTATAACTCGAAAATTATTGATGCCTGGATATTTTCGTTGAGGAAAAATCGTCTCCAAATCGCCTCAGGAATCTCCTATTAACGTGTGATACGGTAAATCTGAACACCCTGTATATAACGATTTCTAATTAACACAAATTGAGAAAGAAAATTGTTTAAAAACATCTAATCCACTCCAAGAAAAAATATATACATAATATACATATACGTACATATAGCATATACATATTTATGTGCATCTCATATACATGTTTATGTATGTATGTATATATTTTTCCTCGCAACAGATTAGATTTCTTATATTTTTGTGTCCCATCTCTCGCATAACTTCAATTTCAAAGTTTCAGGAAAAGCTTCAGAATTATATAAATTAATGACATCGTTAGAAATTTGTGGTAATCGAGGTTCAATAGTCATTAAAACATGCATTTTATTGTATAATTGAATTGAATCCATTTTCATCGCCACGAAACATGTTAAAGGGAACCACGGTGCCTCTAATTTAGGGAGAACTGAAGGAATCACGTCGCACAAAATCATTCTTTTCGATACGCTAGATGTTAAGGAGTCCATAAATATACAAAAGTCTGAAGAACATGGTATTTTGGTTGCTGCATAAGTACATGCCAAGGCTATGCTTGGAAAGGAATATAGTACGTGGGTATAGGTAATCGCAAAAGGCAAAGTCTGTTTTATCTCGATGTCGAACACAATATTATATTTGCCCCGCATCATATCAATTAAATGCTTTATTCCTGGCAAATTGAAATATTGCGTTTCTAAACAACTTGAATAACATATAATGATGATATTCTCGACGAGAGGCATATTATCAGTAAACGTATATACAAGCGGATACTTAAAATTTATACCTCTTATATTGTACTTATAATGGATATTTCTATAATATGGACAAGATCTGAAGAAAATGAGTAGTCCGAGATGAATTATCGAATATATGAAGAGTCTATATGGAAGATATTTCTATAATATGGACAAGATCTGAAGAAAACGAGTAGATCTTGTCATTATTATAGAAATATCCTTATTATAGAAATATCTTCCATATAGACTCTTCATATACTCGATAACTCGTCTCGGACTACAGTTC
This sequence comes from Nylanderia fulva, assembly GCF_048542155.1. NCBI lineage: Eukaryota > Metazoa > Arthropoda > Insecta > Hymenoptera > Formicidae > Nylanderia > Nylanderia fulva. The sequence continues at coordinate 1,026,754 of NW_028190632.1, read as the reverse complement.
ACTACGAGAAGATTGACGTCAATCGTGGGAAATTCATCCAGAAGATCTAACTCGTGAAAAGCATAAAAATAGCATGTTAATGGAATTGATAGAAATGTTGACAACATTTTTGTTCAATTGTCAACAATTCCATTAATGCTATCCATATCCTTGACTACGATTTGTTCCATGTTGTTTGAGTCTACCGATGTAACCTGTAACAAATTTTAAATTTTCCTTTTTTGGAGTGTCTTAATGAATATCGACAGAATGCATGCACAATTTAGCTCTTTTAAAATATATAATAAAATTTAACTCTCTTAAAATATATATATGTACATGAGCTTATAAAAATTATTGACACAATCTATTATACTACGTAATAATATTGTACGTGTAATCATTTTGTCTACTTGCGATTTTGAAAAGCTACAATAGAATGATACATGCGAGAACGGTATATATTTTTTAAAATAGATTCAATTATTCTTTTTTCGAAATATATGAGACATGCGTTTCAAAAAATCGATAATAAGAGCACTATCTCACATAACATACTTGATACTATTGTTTCGCAGAAATTGAAAAAATTTCTCTGATTCCGGAAAGTGTGTCAGCTTCTTTGCGAGGCACAACTTCTTCTAACATTAACACTTAAAAATGTATCAGATAATAAAATATTAGCAAAAAAACGAATATACAGGGTTTAACCACAAAGGTTTATAAACAAATGTATAAACACAGGTCTATAAACATAGATATAAAATTGTAAACGTATATACATTTATACATATAATATACACAATATAATTTTACACAATTTATCAATTAATATTTATAAGCACTAATAGAAATAATAAATATATATATATATATATATAATTTTACACATAATTATTAAATTAATATTTTATAACAACATTTTTGTTCACTTGTCAACATTTCTATTAATTCTATTAACATGCTATCCTTATGCTCTTGACGAGTTAGATCTTCTGGATGAATTTCACACGATAGCATATCCATATCCTTGACTACGATTTGTTCCATGTTGTTTGAGTCTACCGATGTAACCTGTAACAAATTTTAAATTTTCCTTTTTTGGAGTGTCTTAATGAATATCGACAGAATGCATGCACAATTTAGCTCTTTTAAAATATATAATAAAATTTAACTCTCTTAAAATATATATATGTACATGAGCTTATAAAAATTATTGACACAATCTATTATACTACGTAATAATATTGTACGTGTAATCATTTTGCCCACTTGCAATTTTGAAAAGCTACAATAGAATGATACGTGCGAGAACGGTATATATTTTTTAAAATATATTTAATTATTATTTTTTTGAAATATATAAGACATGCGTTTCAAAAAATCGATAATAAGAGCACTATCTCACATACATACTTAATATTATTGTTTCAGAAATTAAAAAAGCTTCTCTGATTCCGATGAAAATGTGTGAGCTGTTTGCGAGGCACAACTTTTTCTAACATTAACACTTGTACCAGATAAGTACTTTGAAATGTATCAGATAATAAAATGTTAGCAAAGAAACGAAAATACAAGGTTTAACCACAAAGGTTTATAAACCAATATATAAACATAGATATAAAATTGTAAACATATATACATTTATACATATAATATACACAATATAATTTTACACAATTTATCAATTAATATTTATAAGCACTAATAAAAATTATATATATACATATATATATATGGTATATTATATATAATTTTACACATAATTATTAAATTAATATTTATAAGCATATGAATGAAAACTAAATAACAAATTCTCAGGTTTATGAGCTATTTAATATACGTATATTTTAAGTGTTTTATATATATCGAAAAATTTAAGAAAATATGTTTTAAATTTTACTCTAAAAAATAAGTTAAATTAAATAAACTATTAAATAGTGTATAAATTATATACGATTTTTTGTTTTTAGCGGTTCAAACTTCGTATCAGATAGTATTTTGAATTTAAAAATGAATACATATTTTTTTCTTCGTTTAATGTTGCTTGATAATAAAATTAAACGTTTATAGATGAATGTTTATATATTTTCTTATTATAATTTCTTGTAGAAGATACTGACATAATAATTGTTTAACTTTGGGACATTTACCACACACACATACACACATTCACGCAGAAGGATTAAGAGCGAAATCGACTAACAATGTGTTTAGAAAATCTAAGTAAAATATATATATAATCGTTTTTAAATTATTATATTGCATTTTTTCTCATCTAGATTTTATTTTTAAAAAATTTTCTATTTTGAATTATTATTTAAATTATTTATATAATTTATTATTATAAGTTCCGCATAAATACAGAATGTCCAATAATAAACGCCGAAATAAAAAAATCCGCATTATTATCCCCAGTTCATATTAAACATGATTTTGTAACGTGAAAATGATGCATTTTTCGATATATATTTATATAATGTTTTTTGCTCATTTCGATGAATAAAATGCGCTTCTATAACAGCAGTCCATATTTTGTTACACTCTGTATATTAACGTCTATAATGGAAAAATTAAAATTATCGGTATTATCAACAATTGTAGTTACGTTTAGAGGAGAGCGTTATTTCGTTACAATATTGTTAATGTTTAAAACTTCGTCAAAATGCGAATAATTAATTTTAAGAAACAATCTTTATCTTTTTGCCATCACTGTTTCAGAATTTAATTTTTAAAATAAAAAGATATTAAAGAAATATATATATATATATATATATATATATATATATATACAAAATATATAAAATACAAAAGAAAATATTATTCTTATTATATGTTATACATTGATAATAATACTAAATATATGTATATGATTTATGATAATCTATAATTATTAAAATTTCACTTAATTATAAAAATTATTAAAAAAATAAAACGTCTAAAATTTTTTTTTAAGAAAATGATTTAAGAAATTGCTAATTCACATTTCTTTGTATTTTTATATACTTTGTAAATAGGTATATCTATATGGCGTAATAATCACGCGGATTAATTGTAATTTCTTCCATCATAATGGTTTACATTTATTATTTATATATATGCTTCGTACATTGTAGTATTTTAAGTTTCTTACTAAATTTTATAAATTTCAATCATAATTTTTTCACATACTTATTATCATATCGTTATATCAAAGTTATATTCTTTCGAAAACCAGAATTATTATTTGTTAATGATACATAAGATTTTGATTAGAACAATTATTCAACAATTTAAATAAAAAAAAATTTTTTTCTTGGTCTAATAACTGAAAAAATTAAAAAAACTGTATTTAGAACTATATAATAAAAAGAAAGAGAATTTTTTTCTATTACTCTTTCCCTAAAAAAGGCCTTTTGCTGCTGCACAAAAGACTCTCTGAGAATGTATAGATAATTATACATATATTCCTCAGATTTAATTAAAATTCTTAATTATTTCAGAAAAGCGCTGTTTCCCTTTATTCAGCTATTTTACTTAATAATGGAAAATATATTTTATTTTGCATAATTAATCTTAATTAATAATGCTTATATGTATATTATATATCTATATATATTTTTTTCCTCAATTTCTTCTTCTAATCGTCTAAGCAATTCCACAATACGAAAATAATATAAATATGTATAAATAAAAATTATATAATATATCTGTGCATACATATATTAACTTCAATTGCATTAATTTATATATAATAAATATATATAAAATTAGACGTAATGTAATATTTATTAAAGTAAAATAGAAAATAAGGAAACTAATATTTTTTATATTTTTTACGAGAAAAATATTCAACGTATTTCTCGCCTTTGATTTCACAATTCAATATGATATCATTAAAAACGGATAATTTTAAGTAACGAAATATATCTATATATATATATTGATCAAAAATATACAATATTGTTTGTCGTCAACTTCTTTAAAATAACACAGTAATTAAGTTAATAATCTAGACACCTAATCATTTAAATAATAATCGCAATAACTTTAATAGAAAATCAACCATCAAGTGTCAGTCCCTTACAATTGATGCTAGTATGTGTACCGTTGAAATTCCGATCCTTAAACTTTGTCAAAATTTCCTCGATTTCATCGTTTGTTGTGTTTTGTGGTAACAGAATGTATGCATATTGAGGTCCAAAACCTGTAAGGTTTGCCGCGCATTTCATTTTCTTTATGCAGTTTTGTAAATGTGATTGAATTCTGCACTGGATAAATCATGTTCCATCAATAATTTTTGAGACCTTCTAATGTAAGACTACATAACGAAATATGTTAGTCAGAAAACTGTATATACTCCAACAGATTATTATGTGCAGAACAATCTTATTAACGTAGCAAGGATTAGAAAAATACAACAACATTTGTAAAATATAATAATACTGTGAGTTATAAAACGAAAATGTTACCTCTAATTTATTATAACAAATTTGTTGTTGAAATAAATCGGCTTCTTGAATGGCAGAATTTATTAAGTCAAGCCATTTACATATTTTTTTGCATATGTATTTAATTTATACATATAATACTATAGTATTGAAATTAGGAAATTTAAATGACAGCTCTGTCATTTTCAAGCGGCATTCATGCTCATTCTGACGATTACCCGAATCGATCAGTAAAATATCCATTGCTTACAGATTTGGGTAGATTTTCATATCATCTGCAGTCAAATCTTCATTGATTTATTGACAGTCAAGCATTGCGCCGTATACACAAACGCTGATATCGGCCAATGAATACCTACAATCTTGCACTAAATCCACGTATAAAAAAGCAGATCTCTCAATTTTCTCCAAAAACAGAATATCATTAAAATACAATGTAAACGTTTTAAATATTTGAAGGGAAAGTTGTTGAAACGCATGTGTATGTTTATACATAATAGAACAATAATATATATTATTTTTAATATCATAAATCAATTTTCTTAGTTTTGTAAACATATTCCAAATAATAATTTTGCACTGTAAAAGACCGACGTGAAGATGAACAGAAATTGCAAAATATCTGTTTTGCGCTGTAGCCCTAATAAATATTTATTAAAACTTAAAAAATGCATTTATATGTAACAAATAATTCGTATATCTGTAATTTGCAATCACTTGTTCTATTCGTTAAATTGACAAATATTTTATTATATTTATTACGATTTTATTTTTATTCGCGTTATTTTAAATAATAAAGTTAAAATGGAAAAACATGCGTAAACTTAAAAATGTATATAATTAAATCAATCTTTTTATAATAATATTATTAATAATACTGTTATAGATTTCTCTCGTGTTAAGTTGAAGAAAGATATGCTGCTTATACTGAATCTTGCGAGGAAATTATGCAAAAATGTTGCGTAACACGTATCGAAAAAAAATGATTGGAGTTGATCAAACCTCAGAGAAATATATGTATTAGAAAAAAAGTTTTTAATATTTCGTATATGTTTTTTTAGATTAATACGAGGGAAATCTATAATAATATTAGTAATAAAATATTGTTAATATTATTTATTAATAATTATTATTATTATCAATTATTTATATTATTATTAATTTTTCACAAATTTGATCAAATCCAATCCATTTTTTCGACAATTTTTCAATTATTTCTGTCACATATATTCTGACTAAGGTGGTTCGCAGAATTCGAGATTGGGGTGAAAATTCAGGCCATTTACAATATTTTTTCCATACATCGTCGAATGCTCTCCGAATAAACCGATTCTGTCTGGTGCAAAAATTTTAAAATTAATCAACTTTTCATTCATCTTTATAAAAATATTAACGTTGAATGGTAGAGAGTTGATAATTAAATTTGCGTAGCTGCTACAAACACATTATTTATTGAAATCAATTATATATAAAATAATATTAATTATATATAAAATAATATCAATTATATATAAAATATAATCAATTATATATAAAATATATTCTTGTGTCTCGAGGAAAGTTTTGTCCTTTTTATTCTGTAAATGTGAGACATGCATACTTAATATATCAGATATATGTGACAAAAATGTATCCTTGGACATACAGGATGTCTCAGACCATACGTACATGCCGAATATTTTGAAAACGATTTTAAAATTGACCTTGAGATTTCTTTCATAACTGTAAACACGATAAATAAAGGTTGGTAATAAGAACATTGGTAATAAGAATTTGAAACATCCGTTATCGAACACAGACAGTGTTTACATTTCTTTTACACTTTCTCGTCTCAATCGTGACTGAGTTCGTTTCGAAATATATAATAACATTATCCGAAAATAAAGATGTCCTGAGCCTGACCCGACGCCTGTCGATCTAAATTAATGATTGGGTCTTCTCGAGAAATATTGGGATCTCGCGATGCTTTCTTTCATTGGTATTTTAATATTAACGGAAACATACATATTTGGAAATCACTATTTTAGAAAAATGTGTCAGCTAAAAATAAAGTTTTGAATGGAATAATATTATTGTGAGCTAAAATTTTTTGGTTGTTTAATAGTTTAACTTTTTTTTTTAAATAAAAGGCTAATTTTTTATGTAAATCGATTTCTCGTAATATTCTCGGCATAAAAAATTATAAAGATAGAATGGTTGTAAAAGTGAATAACAGTTTGCGAGATGTTTCATATATTTTATTTATATACTTTAATTTGATATAATTTTACATAACACAATATTATATGAAATATTTCGCAAAAATATTCATTTTTCAATGATTTCACAACATGCTTTTGCACATTTTTTTATTTTAATACAAATAATGGGAAAAATCAATTGGTGTAAAAAAATATGCAGATGATTTTAAGAAAAAGTATGATCAATCTTTGTTAGAATCAATATATAAAAATATATAAAAATTCATAAAAATGTATCTTTTGAGGGTTTCGTTTTGTAAATGTGAGAAATGTGCAATGTATCATTTATACGTGACAAAAATGTTTCATCGGTTATACATATATTACAAAATACATATGTACAAACTAAATATTTAAACAAATGTATTATACTTACATTCTCTTGATATGTTCTTGTTTTCTCTCACGTATGTCTTTATACACATATTGTTAACTATTAAATCTATGCAACGTAGACACGTAGAGATAAATAAAGGCCACTGGTAATAAGAATGTGAAACGTTCTTTTCACGCACAAGACAGTGTTGACATTTCTTATACACTTTCGCGTCTCAATCGTGACTGAGTTCGTTTTGGAACATATAATGAAATATACCCCTAAATCATGATCTGAGACCCGACGTTTGTCGATAGCATCCGAATCGACGATCGGGTCTTCTCGAGAAATGTTGATATCTCGCGAAGCTTCGCGCGCGATCTGAGTAATCACGTGAACATCCGAGCCTTCTTTTAAGAATAATAGTATATTGGCTAACAAGTGCGGGAAATCGTAAATCGGCCGCACATGTTGGTCACGATATTTTGTGCAACCGGTGCATGGAAAGGGAACCCTTCTAAAATCCCATCATGTGCGGAAAGGGCGACTTTCCGCGCACCCGTTGCACAAAAATATTTGCACTGTGAAAAACCGACGGGAAGTTGGACAGTAGCAAAATATCTGTTTTGCTCCGTAACTCTAATACATTATTTTATGTAATAAAATAGAATATGTATATTATATTATATTATATATATATATATATATATATATATATATAGGTATGAAAAAATTTTTCATATATTTTACAAGAAAAATATTTAATGATTTTTTTGCATCTTTGACTTCGTAATTTAATACAATTATTATATTAAGGGCTGCAAACTTTATGCAACAGAATATGTTTTTATTTAAAAAATTGTATATTGTTTGTCATATTTTCTTTAAAATACCTCAGTAATTAAGTTAGTAATCTTGTCACATTTATTTTGCATTTAATAATTTGTTATTATTTAGTCATTTATACATAATCCCCATAATTTTAATAAAATCAATAACCACTCCATTAGCAATTAATGCTGGTACTGGTTTATGACATGGAAACCCTCTGTCACTAAGTGTTACGAAATATTTGCAATTTTATATCCTCTGTAATACTTGATATGCAGTGTTGTGCTTAGATGAGTTTTAAATTAGCTAGATAAAGATAAGATGAAAATATGTAAATTCATTTTAGATAAGATAAAGATAATTTTGTTTTAAATATATCTAGCTGAAAGATAAAAGCAAAGTAAGATATAACAATTTACTTAGATGACTTCTAGATAATTATTTTTAAAACCGTTTATTTAAACACAGTTATAAAAAAATGTTAATTATAAAAAGGATATAAAAATATTTTTATTTATAACTTTTTATCGTTTGCTGCTTAAGTTCTACTAATTAAGTATTTTTATGACAATGTATTTATTACAATGTATAAATAATACAATAAAAATATATAACACATACTATGAAAATACAAATATTTAAAAATATATGATACAAAATTTTATACTTTGTAATACTGTCCGCTTTATGCTATGATTCCTCTACTTATTTTGTATATACTGGCCAGTCAGATCGTTTTTGAATAAACTTGTATTGTTTTAATCATCACTGGCGATTTTAATTTTTCAAAGAGTTGTTTAAAAATATTTAAATATGTATGATACCAGATTTCATACTTTGTAATTCAAGACATGTGTAACAAGACATCATTCAAATAGATGACACGCAACATTTTCATCCCATTTCCTTCTTTGATCATTATTATTATTACATGCAAAATTATTAGAAAATAATTTCTCGTAGATTAATAAAAACTTTTCTCTCTCTTACATACATACACACATATACATCGAAAATTTCACGAAATTGTAGTAAAATTATCATTATATAAAAAAGATACTTGATTTTTAGCAGGATCATGACTTTTACAGTAAATTCCATCATCAGAAACGCTTTTCAACATATTTTTATTATTATTATTTTAGAGCCTACCATACAAAAATAAAAAAGACATATTTTAAGTTAGACCTTACTATATATTATTTAGACCTTAAATTAGCATCATACACACATCTTACAAATAATATTGTAACCCCGCTTTGTGCATTAAATTATTATTTATCCACCAATCCATATTGATTAGCCACTTATAATAATGACCTCATAGTAAACGACATTGATGCAATTATTAGAGTATAATACATTAAAAAATATACATGTTTATAAATAAAATATTATTTATTATTCTGAACATATATACGCTCACAATTTGTCTAATAAATGAATATGGAAAATTATAAGGAAACACACTGTAATTAATATATATGTTAGCAAATAAAAAATTTTCAGAAGTTTATGATTTTGCAAAGATGCACAGATATTTTAATTTGTGCTTATTTGCACGAATATATCATTTGCGAGATGTTATTCACGAACTTTCTGGCACTTCGTACCACATGCACCATCAAAATCGATAGCAATATATTTTGCTATAACAATAATATTCAACTTATTTAACATAAATGCATGCACGATTAAAAGAAAGATCTTTCTATAAAAATGATAAATATTCAAAAGAGATCATTGATGACATGACATTATCGGCTGTAATAAAGATGTCATTTCCGCATATACAATATATGCAACTGCTTTTACATCACTATCGTTATTGTAATTTTCATACTCATTTGCCACTATAAATATTTATCCCTCCTTTCTTTATATAATAGGAACGTTTTCAGTTTGCTTTTTTATATCGGACGAACGAATCTTGTATTTATATTACGTATTCAAGATATTAAAAATATATTTTGCTTTTGTGTATGTAATATATATACGTATGAGACAAATAGATATTAAAATCATAAAATTACATATAAATTTAAACCTAAATTACTCAAAAATTTAAATTTAAATTTAATTATGTGAGACGAGAAAAGGCTTTGAGGAGCAAATTGCGTATATTAACATTTGTTATATAATTTGTGAGATACTTAATGCCAGATTGAAACATGACTCTTATAACTTAGAACAAAAAATTATTTTATAACAAAGAGTATATATAAAAAATTATTAAAAAGTCGTGAGTCACAAAAAAGTACAAATATCTTTTCAAAAGTAAAAGAAATAGTAAGTAAGTAAGTATAAAAAATTAGTCAGTAAGTAAAAAATAGTAAACAAGTGACAAAATCGAAATCTATCACCCACAAAACCTTTTAGCCTCCGTTCTACTTCATCTTCTTTATAGAGATAGCTACCCCTTCATGCATCTTAAATGACAATAGTATTTTAGACAATGTATTTTTTTTATTTGGAAATTTATATTTCTCGAATAGTTGCATTTCGAAGTTTTATATTAAAATAAACTTATAATGATATTAAAATATAAAAATTAACAACTTAGAAAACATTTTAGATAGCAAAAAAATTTGAGTTTAATTTAAAATTAAAAAATTAAATTTCAAAAATTTTAAAGTATAATAATGTGTTGTAAATAATTAAATATTTATTTTTAATATCCAAAACTTTCAAATATATGTGTAGACAATTTTTGGAAAAATATAATTAAAAAAACCATTTTTGAAGAATATATCGAAAAGACTTTAAAATAATATTAGTGGTTGACTCTATTTCCATTTAAATTTAATTATCATTTATGAAAGGCATAAAGTAGCATAGTTGAATTTATTATATGTCTCGAAAATATAATAGATTTACTTTATCATTCTTCGCAAAAATCAGTTGGCCACAAGCAAGCTATTGTGATGACAAAATCTCAAATATGTAAATACATTTTTTTTAATAATTTTTTTCTGAAATAAAATTTTAAACAATTTACAAAAAAAAATGTGACCCTAACGTAGAATCACTATATGATACATTTGTGCAGAATTTGAATAAATGTAGTATTTCTGCGATTCGTCCGTACGAATTGCCGCGTATTAACACAAGTTAGTTGGGTTCGCGATGGTGCATGGGGGTGAAATGGGTCTCTCTCGCTCGCCGCTTTGTACGCACGCACGTGTGGCGAAATGAAAATGACTGTTGACATGGGATTTTGGGTTTCACTCTGCACCTCCGTCGTCGTATCTTCCTGTAGGAGACAGAACTGAGGTGACGCCTGCGAGATGCAACCCACGAAAGTGCAGAAATAATGTTCGCCAATTATCCAATAGTCTGTCAAATTCTTAGAAAGTTATATCCTTTTTTTGACGAAACAACGCAAAAAAATTATTATATAAATATAGATACCCACACGCAAAAAAATGCACAGACTATTATGTTAATAATAACTACAGATGTAACAAGCATTCGTCTTTCTGATGTCGAAAAGCCTCATTACACGTCAAAATGACGTCATTTTAACATGTGTATATATATATGTATATATATAAATATATATATACATGTTTATGCATATAGTACGTATGTGTGTGTGTATTTTATTATTGCATTAACATTATTATATATTATTAGTAGTCTGTGCAATTTTTACAAATTATAATAATACAGAAACTTTTTCTTTTCAAAAACAGTTTGGAATCAATATACATTGTACATATCGTCTTCTAATGAACTAAATTTGAGAAAGAAAATTGTTTAAAAACATCCGATCTACTCCAGGAAAAAATATATATAATATATATACAATAATATGCATACATATATATGTATGTATGTATGTATGTACGTATATTTTTCGGAACAGATTGGATTTCTTAAAATAAATTTTCGTTAATTTTAGTTTGTCATTTATACAATGAAACCTTAAATAAATATTAATACAAGTTGATAAAAAAATGTTCCGAAAGAAATTCGCGCTTTCTAAATGTTATAACTACAAAAGCAAGTAAATCGTATTTAATCTTTGTAACGATATAAGTACATACTTGTGTATTATATAAGTATATATAATGCAAGATAGCATATAAAGCCAAAACATATGTTGGAAGTTCTGGTAGAAAATTGCATAAGTCATTCCGCTTTTGTGGTACTATGGAATAACATATGAGAATACATAGCTTTAAACATACGTTGGTCAAAATAATCAGCATATTTATATTGGTTATGTTGTTCATTGACTTTTTGTATAATGTTCCATCTCTCGCATAACTTCAATTTCAAAGATTGAGGGAAGGCCTTAGAATGAAATAATAATTGGATATTCATTGAAATTTGTGCTTCTGGAATTTCTAGTATTAAACAAACCATTAACTCTATTGCGCATTTGAAATAATTCACTCTTCATCGCATTGAAACATGCTAAAGGGTAAACATGTGAATCGAATCTAGGAAGAACTGAAGCAATCAGGTCGCACCAAATCATTCTTTTCCTTATAGTAGGTAATACAAAGTCAGCCGATTTACACAAGTTTGAAGATGGTATTTTCATTGATGCATTAGTGCATGCCACCCCTATGCTTGGAAAGGAATGTAATACATGATAAAAGGTAATCGGAGAATACGGAATTAACTGATCTATCACTTCATCCAATAAAAGTACATATTTGTCCATCATCATAATAATTAATTCCTTTATTCCTGGCAAAATTCTATATTGCGGTTCTAAACAACTTAAATAACATATAATGATGACATCGTTGACGAGAGACATAGTAGAAGTAAACGTATACGTATCCATATACGTACGATTTATATCATTTATCTTGTACGTATAATGAATACTTTTTACAGGATTATATACAGCAGCAGAATGTAGAAATTGTAGATAAATAATAATTATTTTTGGTGTACAGATACTAATACAGTGGTTCATAGAGTGGTGAATTACGTCATTCGAAAAATTTTCCAAACAATCAATCTCGTCAATCAATTCCTTCTCTTTTTTTAACATGTTTATCATTGGCATTAACATGCTATCCTTATCCTCGATATCAATATCTGGCATGTTGTTTGAGTCTACTGGTGTAACCTGTTACGAATTTTAAATGTTCCTCTTTTTAAATATCTTAATAAGTATATCGACTAAATGCATGCACAATTTAGCGCGTTCAAAATATATAATAATATGTATATGAGTTTAATAAAATTATTGACACAATCTACCTATTGCATAATAATATTATACGTAATCATTTTGTTCACTTGCAATTTTGAAAAGCTATAATAGAATGATACGCGCGAGAAAGATATATATATTTTAAAATAGATTTAATTATTTCTTTTTAAATTATATAAGACATGCGTTTCAAAAAATCGATAATAAGAGCACTATCTCACATAACATACTTGATATTATTGTTACGCAGAAATTCAAAAAGTTTCTCTGATTCCGGAAAGTGTGTCAGCTTCTTTGCGAGGCACAACTTCTTCTAACATTAACAGTTAGAAATGTATACCAGATAATAAAAAGTTGAGAAGTAAAGAAACCAAGAAACAAGGTTGAACAATATAAACATAGGTCTATAAACACAAATAGAAAATTGTAAATAAATGTACATTTATACATGTAATATACACATTATTCATATAATATACACAATATAATTTTACACACACTTATTCACAATTAATATTTCTAAGCTATAATGAAAATTATAAATACACACACATATATATATATATATATATATTTTACACATCATTTTTAAATTAATATTTATAAGCATATGAATGAAAACTAAAAACCTGGTTTTCTGTTCTTTAATCTGTTTAATACATGTATATTTTAAGTGTCTTATATATATCAAAAAATTTAAGAGATATATGTTTTAAATTTTATTCTAAGAAATAATTAAATTTAAATAAACTGTTAAATAGTTATATAAATTATGTATTATTTTTTGTTTTTAGCGGTTCAAACTTCGTATCAGATAGTATTTTAAATTTAAAAATGAATACATATTTTTTCCTTCGTTTAATGTTACTTGGTAATAAAATTAAACGTTTATAGATGAATGTTTATATATTTTCTTATTATAATTTCTTGTGGAAGATACTGGCATAATAATTGTTTGGAACATTTACCACACACACATACACACATTCACGCAGAAGGATTAGGAGCAAAATCGACTAACAATGTGTTCAGAAAATCTAAGTAAAATATATAGCAATATATCTTTTGCATATTAATATAAAAAATTCAGAATATTTTAAACTGAACAATAAATATATTCAATATTTTAATAATTGAAATATGATAAAAGTTACCAATTGTATACGAAATAGATGCAACTATATAGTGATCGGATAAATAATATCTTAAGATAATGCAGAATAGCTAATAGAGAATACGTTAAATAAATAGTAAGTTAAATAAAAATAAGTTAATAAAAATGAAATTTGTCTTATGAATATAATTAATCAAATGGCCACATAATTACTATCACAGTTATAATAATGAAAAACTAAGCGTAAGTTTTTTGTAACAAAAAGAGTAGAATTTATCTAACAAATAAAAGTAACAAGTAATATAACAAATGTTATACCCTATTTGTATATTGTGGTTATATTATTGTATAACATATTTTATGCATACAATATATAATTGTATTATAGGACTGTTATATTGCTTTGTTACTTATTGATTATAATAGATTAAATAACAATACAACTTAAAATGTAGCATGTTATATGTATAACAAGTGTTATGTGAGTATGATGTTGATATTATGTAGCATTTGTTTATTTGTAATATATATATATATATATATATATATATATATATATATATAATCGTTTTCAAATTATTATATTGCATTTTTTCTCATCTAGATTTTATTTTAGAAAAATTTATTATTTTGAATTATTATTTAAATTATTTATATAATTTATTAAAATTAGTTCCGCATAAATACAGAATGTCCAATAATAAACGCCGAAAGAAAAAAATCCGCATTCAAATTATTATCCCCAGATCATATTAAACATGATTTTATAACGTGAAAATGATGCATTTTTCGATATATATTTATGTAATCTTTGTTGCTCATTTCGATGAATAAAATGTGCTTCTGAAACAGCAGTCCATATTTTGTTACACTCTATATATTAACGTCGATAATGGAAAAATTAAAATTATCGGTATTATCAACATTTGTAGTTACGTTTAGAGGAGAGCGTTATTTCGTTGCAATATTGTTAATGTTTAAAACTTCGTCAAAATGCGAATAATTAATTTTAAAAAACAATCTTTTTGCCATCACTGTTTCAGAATTTAATTTTTAAAATAAAAAGATATTAAAGAAATATATATATATATATACACAAAATATATAAAATACAAAAGAAAATATTATTCTTATTATATGTTATATATTGATAATAATACTAAATATATATGATTTATGATAATCTATAATTATTAAAATTTCACTTAATTATAAAAATTATAAAAAAAATAAAACGTCTAAAATTTTTTTTTAAGAAAATGATTTAAGTAATTGCTAATTCACATTTCTTTGTATTTTTATATACTTTGTAAATAGGTATATCTATATGGCGTAAAAATCACGCGCGTTAATTGTAATATCTTCCATTATAATGGTTTACATTTATTATTTATGTATATGCTTCGTACATTGTAGTATTTTAAGTTTCTTACTAAATTTTATAAATTTCAATCATAATTTTTTTCACATACTTATTATCATATCGTTATACCAAAGTTATATTCTTTCGAAAACCAGAATTATTATTTGTTAATGATACATAAGATTTTGATTAGAACAATTATTCAACAATTTAAATTTAAAAAAAAATTTTTCTTTGTCTAATAACTACAAAAATTTTAAAAACTGTATTTAGAACTATATAATAAAAAGAAAGAGAAAATTTTTTTTCTATTACTCTTTCCCTAAAAAAGGCCTTTTGCTGCTGCACAAAAGACTCTCTGAGAATGTATAGATAATTATACATATATTCCTCAGATTTAATTAAAATTCTTAATTATTTCAGAAAAGCGCTGTTTCCCTTTATTCAGCTATTTTACTTAATAATGGAAAATATATTTTATTTTGCATAATTAATCTTAATTAATAATGCTTATATGTATATCATATATCTATATATATTTTTTTCCTCAATTTTTTCTTCTAATCTTCTAAGCAATTCAAAAATACAAAAATAATATAAATATGTATAAATAAAAATTATATATCTGTGCATATATATATTAACTTCAATTGCATTAATTTATATATAATAAATATATATAAAATTAGACGTCACGTAATATTTATAATATCTTTATGTACGTAAATTTAAACATAAATTTATACAGGGTGTCTCATAATTCACGAATCACCTTTTATGGGCAGATAGAGCGTGTTAAACTGAATACAAAATTCATGTATCATTTTGCGATATTCGCAATAATTATTGAGTTATTTATTAAAATATCTAAACAAATAAGCAGGTAGAAAGCATTATTTGATCGAGAGACGGCGTCATGCAGCGAGCGGCGACCAATGTAGTGGCGCCGAAAAATAAGAAGATACTTTTGATACTAAGCGGCATATAACAAATAAGTCATCCGACATGCACACCGAGTCAGGCCTACCGCTTTCTACCCGCTCATTCGTTTAGATATTTTAGTTAATAACTCAATAATTATTGCGAATATCGCAAAATAATACAGGACTTTTCTATTCAGTTTAACACGCTCTATCTGCCCATTCGCGGTGGTTCGCGAATTATGGGACACCCTGTATATGTAAAAGAGGTAATAGGATTAGTGCAAGAATTAAAAAATCGTATATAAAATTAGATCCCGGCAAAGTCAGCTGGTTTTCTCATATATTGTAGCTTATAACCTGCTGAAAAAGGACGTAAAAGGCTCGGAGCTAAATAATAAGCAGTTACTGATTTATAGCCAGCCGAATATGAAAAACTCGCGCCGCCAGTACTGTTTGACTGGCTGTAGATCAGTAACTGCCCATTATTTAGCTTCGAGCCTGATACATCTTTTGTTCAGCAGATCATGTGAAAGTACCAAAACTAATTTCACCGTTCTCAATTTCATATAAGATTAGCGCGGCGTTCCTTTCAATCCAAATCTTAAATTCTCGATTTATGTTCTATTTATCACTTTAATTTATAGGGTATTGGAGTCACCTGGCAGTATAATCTTTATATTATTGTCTAGTCTAACTTTTTTTAATAATGTCATTCTTCTTGAATTATTTTAAAGCACCTATTAAGAAAAAAAAACGATTTTGTAAGTGTGTAACAAGACATCATTCAAATAGATGACACGCAACATTTTCATCCCATTTCCGTCTTTGATCATTATTATTATTAGATGCGAAATTATTAGACAATAATTTCTCGTAGATTAATAAAAACTTTTCTCTCTCTTACATATACACACAAACATATATCAAAAATTTCACGAAATTGTAGTAAAATTATCATTATATAAAGAAGATACTTGATTTTTAGCAGGATCATGATTTTTACAGTAGATTCCATCATCAGAAACGCTTTTCAACATATTTTTATTATTATTATTCTAGAGCCTACCATACGAAAATAAAAAAGACACATTTTAAGTTAGAACTTACTATATATTATTTAGACCTTAAATTTGCATCATACACACATCTTACAAATAATATTGTAACTCCGCTTTGTGCATTAAATTATTATTTATCCACCAATCCATATTGATTATCCACTTATAATAATGACCTCATAGTAAACGACATTGATGCAAGTATTAGAGTATAATACATTAAAAAATATACAGTTTATAAATAAAATATTATTTATTATTCTGAACATATATACGCTCACAATTTGTCTAATAAATGAATTTGGAAAATTATAAGGAAGCACACTGTAATTAATATATATGCTAGCAAATAAAAAATTTTCAGAAGTATATGATTTTGCAAAGATGCACAGATATTTCAATTTGTGCTTATTTGCACAGATATGTCGTTTGCGAGATGTTATTCACGAACTTTCTGGCACTTCGTACCACATGCACCATCAAAATCGATAGCAATATATTTTGCTATAACAATAATATTCAACTTATTTAACATAAATGCATGCACGATTAAAAAGATCTTTCTATAAAAATGATAAAATATTCAAAAGAGATCATTGATGACATGACATTATCGGCTGTAATAAAAATGTCATTTCCGCATACAATAAATGCAACTGCTTTTACATCACTATCGATATTGTAATTTTCATACTCTTTTGCCACTATAAATATTTATCCCTCCTTTTTTTATATAATAGGAACGTTTTCAGTTTGCTTTTTTATATCGTACAAATGAATCTTGTATTTATATTACGTATTCAAGATATTTAAAATATATTTTGCTTTTGTGTATGTAATATATATACATATGTAACAAATAAATTTTTAAAATCATTAAATTACATATAAATTTAAATCTAAATTACTCGAAAATTTAATTTTTAATTTAATTATGTGAGACGAGAAAAAGCTTTGAAGAAGAAATTGCGTATATTAACATTTGTTTTATAATTTGTGAGGTACTTAATGCCAGATTGAAACATGACTCTTATAACTTAGAACAAAAAATTATTTTATAACAAAGAATATATATAAAAAATTATTAAAAAGTCGTGAGTCACAAAAAAGTACAAATATATTTTCAAAAGTAAAAGAAATAGTAAGTAAGTAAGTATAAAAAAATAGTCAGTAAATAAAAACTAGTAAAAAAACAAGTATAAAAAATTAGTCAGTAAATTATAAAAAATTTATCAGTCGGTCAGAATATAAAATGTGTCTTATATAAAATTGTTTGGTTGGACTATTGATGGACGTCTCAAACGATTCCTCATGACAAAATCGAAATCTATCACCCACAAAACCTTTCAGCCTCCGTTCTACTTCATCTTCTTTATAGAGATAGCTACCCCTTCATGCATCTTAAATGACAATAGAAGTTTAGTCGTGTTATTTTAACATTTATATTTTAAAATGTATATTATTTTGAAGTCTTTCAATTTTCTTTACAAATATACATGTATGTATTTTTTTTTATTTGAAAATTTATATTTCTCGAGTAGTTGCATTTCGAAGTTTTAAAATATTAAAATAAACTTATAATTATATTAAAAATTAAAAATCAACTACTTAGAAAACATTTTAAATAGCAAAAAAATTTGAGTTTAGTTTAAAATTGAAAAATTAAATTTCAAAAATTTTAGAGTATAATAATGTGTTGTAAATGATTAAATATTAATTTTTAATATCTAAAACTTTCAAATATATGTGTGCACAATTTTTGGAGAAATATAATTTAAAAATATCTATTTTTAAAGAATATATCAAAAAGACTTTAAAATAACATTACCCCCCCCCCCCCCCTGACTCTATTGCCATTTAAATTTAATTATCATCTATAAAAGTCATCAAGTAGCACGATTAAATTATATCTCAAAAATATAATAGGTTTACTTTGGCATTTTTCGCAAAAATCAGTTGGCCACAAGCAAACTGTCATAATGACAAATTCTCAAATATATATAAATACGTTTTTTTAAATATAATTTTTTTCTGAAATAAAATTGTTAACTATTCACGAGAAAAAATGAGTCCCTAACGTAGAATCACTATATGATACATTTGTGCAGAATTTGAATAAATGTAGTATCTTTGCAATTCGTCCGTACGAATTGCCGCGTATTAACACAAGTTGGTTGGGTTCGCGATGGTGCATGGGGGTGAAATGGGTCTCTCTCGCTCGCCGCTTTGTACGCACGCACGTGTGGCGAAATAAAAATGACTGTTGACATGGGATTTTTGGTTTTGCTCTGCACCTCCGTCGTCGTATCTTTCTGTAGGAGACGGAACTGAGGTGACGCCTGCGAGATGCAACCCACGAAAGTGCAGAGATAATGTTCGCCAATTATTCGAATAGTCTGTCAAATTCTTAGAAAGTTATATCCTTTCTTCAATCCTTTTTTCGACGAAACAACGCAAAAAAATTATTATATAAATATAGATACCCACACGCAAAAAAATGCACAAACTATTATGTTAATAATAACTACAGATGTAACAAGCATTCGTCTTTCTGATCTCGAAAAGCCTCATTACACGTCAAAATGACGTCATTTTAACATGTGTATATATATATATATATATATATATATATATATGTATATATATATATATATATTTAAATATATATATATTTAATATATATGTTAAATATAAATATATATGTATATTAAATATAAATGTATAGATACATTATAAAATATATATATATATATATATATATATATATATGTATATATATATATATATATTTAAATATATATATATTTAATATATATGTTAAATATAAATATATATGTATATTAAATATAAATGTATAGATACATTATAAAATATATATATATATATATATATATATATATATATTATATATATATTTAAAATGTGTTATTTTAAAACGTTTTGATTTTCTTTACAAATATACATATAAGTAATTATTTATTTAATTTTAAAATTCATTGTTTTTCAAGTATTTGCATTTCAAAGTTTTAGGATATTAAAATAAAATTATAAATATGTTAAAAATTAAAACTCAGCAATTTAGAAATCAATTTAGACACTAAAAAAATTTTAGTTTAGTTTTAAATTAAAAGACTAACTTTAAACAATTTTAGAGAATAATGTGTTATAAATTATTAATTACTGATATCTAAAACTTCCAAATATATTTACACAATTTTTGACATCAATTTGTTACTTGGGAATAGAATACACACTATATATATATTATATATATAAATATATATAATATATATATATATATATATATATATATATATACATGTTTATGCATTCAGTACGTATGTGTGTGTGTATTTTATTTTTGCATTAACATTATTATATATTATTAGTAGTCTGTGCATTTTTTACAAATTATAATAATACAGAAACTTTTTCTTTTCGAAAACAGTTTGGAATCAATATACATTGTACATATCGTTTTCTAATGAACTAAAATTGAGAAAGAAAATTGTTTAAAAACATGTAATCTACTCCAAGAAAAAATATATATAATATGCATACATATATATGTATGTATGTATGTATGTACGTATATTTTTCGAAACAGATTGGATTTCTTAAAATAAATTTTCGTCAATTTTAGTTTGTCATTTATACAAAGAAACCTTAAATAAATATTAATACAAGTTAATAAAAAAATGTTCCGAAAGAAATTCGCGCTTTCTAAATGTTATAACTACAAGAGCAAGTAAATCGTATTTAATCTTTGTAACGATATAAGTACATACTTGTATTTATAAGTATATATAATGCAAGATAGCATATAAAGCCAGAACATATGTTGGAAGTTCTGGTAGAAAATTGCATAAGTCATTTCGCTTTTGTGGGAGTACGGAATAAAGCAACTTCAGAAATAAATTCATTAAAATAATCAACATATTTATATTGGTTATGTTCTTCATTGACTTTTTCTATAATGTCCCATCTCTCGCATAACTTCAATTTCAAAGATTGAGGGAAGGCCTTAGAATCAAATAATAATTGGATATTCATTGAAATTTGTGCTTTTGGAATTTCTGTATTAAACAAACCATTAACTTTATTGCGCATTTGAAATAATTCACTCTTCATCGCATTGAAACATGCTAAAGGGTAAACATGTGAATCTAATCTAGGGAGAACTGAAACAATCAAGTCGCACCAAATCATACTTTTCCTTATAGTAGATAATACGAAGTCAGTATGTTCACACAAGTTTGAAGATGGTATTTTGATTGGTGCATTAGTACATGCCAAGCCTATGCTTGGAAAGGATTGTAATACATGATACAAGGTAGGCGAAGAATCCGGATTTGACTGATCAATCACGTCATGAAGTATAAGTAAATATTTGCTCGTCATCATAATAATTAAATCTTTTATTCCTGGCAAAATTCTATATTGCGGTTCTAAACAACTTAAATAACATATAATGATGACATCGTTGACGAGAGACATATTAGAAGTAAACGTATACGTATCCATATACGTACGATTTATATCATTTATCTTGTACGTATAATGAATACTTTTTACAGGATTATCTTCAGCCAAAGAATGTAGACATTGTAGATAATTAATAACTAGTTTTGGTCTACAGATACTAATACAGTTCGTAGAATGGAGAATTACGTCATTCGAAAATTCTTCCAAACAATCAATCTCGTCAATCAATTCCTTCTCTTCCTTTAACATGTTTATCATTGGCATTAACATGCTATCCTTATCCTCGATTTTAATTTCTTGCATGCTGTTTGAGTCTACCGGTGTAATCTGTTACGAATTTTAAATGTTCCTTTTTTTAAATATCTTAATGAATATATCGACTAAATGCATGCACAATTTAGCGCGTTCAAAATATATATAATATGTATATGAGTTTAATAAAATTATTGACACAATCTACCTACTGCATAATAATATTATACGTAATCATTTTGTTCACTTGCAATTTTGAAAAGCTATAATAGAATGATACGCGCGAGAAAGGTATATATTTTTTAAAATAGATTTAATTATTTATTTTTAAAATATATAAGACATGCGTTTCAAAAAATCGATAATAAGAGCACTATCTCACATACATACTTGATAAATTGTTTCGCAGAAATTGAAAAAGTTTCTCTGATTCCGGAAAGTGTGTGAGTTTCTTTGCGAGGCACAACTTCTTCTAACATTAACAGTTAGAAATGTATACCAGATAATAAAAAGTTGAGAAGAAGTAAAGAAACTGAGAAAAAATGTTAAACAATATAAACATAGGTCTATAAACACAAATAGAAAATTGTAAATATATGTACATTTATACATGTAATATACACATTATCCATATAATATACACAATATAATTTTACACACACTTATTCAATTAATATTTCTAAGCTATAATGAAAATTACAAATACACACATATATATATATATTTTTTACACATCATTTTTAAATTAATATTTATAAGCATATGAATGAAAACTAAATAACTAGTTTTCTGTTCTTTAATCTGTTCAATATATGTATATTTTAAGTGTCTTATATATATCGAAAAATTTAAGAGATATATGTTTTAAATTTTATTCTAAAAAATAATTAAATTTATTAAACTGTTAAATAGTATATAAATTATGCATAATTTTTTGTTTTTGGAGGTTCAAAATTAGTATCAGATAGTATTTTAAATTGAAACAAATGGTACATATTTTTTTCTTTGTTTAATGTTGCTTGATAATAAAATTAAACGTTTATATATTTTCTTATTGTAATTTCTTGTAGAAGATACTTGCAAAATAATTGCTTAACTTTGGGACATTTTGCACACACTCATACACACAGAGAGTATTTCCCAGATAGCACCATGTCTAAAATGCACGCATAAGTCATCATTAAGAAATCTTTAAAACATCTTTAAGAAATTTTATGATATGATATCCCAAAGACATCTTGAAAACATCTTAAAAATGTCTTATGGGTGCATTGTGGACATGGTGCTATCTGGGTTGAAGCGAAATCGACCAACAATGTGTTCAGAAAATCTAAGTAAATGATAAAAAAAGAAACATAAAATTGATTATTAAAAACAATTATGACTAAATTAGAAAGTTTGAATATAAATATGTAACTCTGCCGTATTAACATTTTTCAATATTTTAATAAAGCCTTTTATTAAAATAACCTTAAGAACCGATTTTTCCAACTTCTCGATAAGTTTTACCTGATAAATAGCATATTTTCGTCTCTTTTCAGATAAGTTTTAAAAAAAGAGACAAACATATGCTACTTGTCGGGTAAAACTTATCAAGAGTTAGAACCACCGGCCCTAAGAGATTTAAATAAATTTTCTATAAAATAGATTTCTTTTTCTTCGCACTTTTAGTATTTGATCACTACACAGCTTCAAAAGAATTTTTTTTAAACAGTATTAAAGATTCAAGTTTTATTTCTTTAAATATGTCCGACTACATCGCAATCTTTAAGTCTTTATAACTTATTAGTGATTTTAATATATATTTAATCATATAGCAATATATCTCTTGCATATTACCATACAAAAATTCGGAATATTTTTAACTGAAAAATAAATACATTCAATGTTTCAACAATTAAAATATGATAAAAGTTATCGATTATATTCGAGATGAATAAAACTATTTAGTGATCGAATAAATTGTCGGTATTATCAACTATTTTAGTTACATTTAAATCAGGGCATTATTTCGTTTTTTTGCCATCACTGTTTCAGAATTTAATTTTGTAAAATAAAAAAATATTAAAGAAATATATATATATACATAGTATATAAAATACAAAATAAAATATTTAATCTTACTTATATGTTCTATATTGATAATAATATTAATTGTACCGATAATTTACGATACTCTTAAATTATTAAAATTTTATTTAATTATAAAAATTATCAAATAAAAGAACAAAACATATCCAAAATCTTTTTTAAGAAAATGATTTAATAAATTGCTCATTCGCATATCTTTACATTTTTATATACTTTGTAAATTACATAAGTATTATATATCTATATGGCGTAAAAATCACGCGCATTTTAACCGATTATATTCGAAATGAATAAAACTATTTAGTGGTCGAATAAATTGTCGATACTATCAACAATTTTAGTTACATTTAGATAAGGGAATTCTTTCGTTCCAATGTTGTTAACGTCCGAAACTTCGTCAAAATGCGAATGATTAATATAAAAAAACAATCTTTTTGCCATCACTCTTTCAGAATTTTATTTTGTAAAATAAAAAAAATATTATAGAAATATACATGTACATGCTATTATAAAATACTAAATAAAATATTTATTCTTATTTACGTTATATATTGATAATATTAAATGTACTCAAGATTTGTGATAAACTATATGTAATTATTAAAATTTTTTATTTCATTATAAAAATTTAAAAAAAACATATCTAAAATCTTTTTTAAGAAAATGATTTAATAAATTGCTCATTTGCATATCTTTACATTTTTATATACTTTGTAAATTATATAAGTATATCTATATGGCGTAAAAATCACGCGCATTTTAATTCTAATATCTTCCATCATCATGGTTTACATTTATTATTTATGTATATGCTTTCCACATTATAGTTATTCAAATTTTTATTAAACATTAAAAATTTATGTTTTATGTATCACTTTAATTTTATAAGGTATTGAAGCCAACTGGCAGTATGATTTTTATATCATTGTCTAGTCTAACTTTTTTTTAATAATGTCATTTTTCTGGAATTATTTTCAAACAGCTATTAGGAGAAAAAAAACGATTTCGTAAATGTGTATAACAAGACATCATTCAAATAGAAGACACGCAACATTTTCATCACATTTCCTTCTTTGATCATTATTATTAGATGCGAAATTATTAGAAAATAATTTCTCGTAGATTAATAGAAACTTTTCTCTCTTTTACATACACACACAAACATACATCGATTTTTGGCACCATCATGATTTTTACAGTAGATTTCATCATCAGAAAAATGTTTCCACATTTTTTTATTATTATTATTGTAGAGCCTGCCACACAAAAATAAAAAAAGACACATATTTTAAATTACACATTTTTATATATTATTTAGATCTTAAGTTTGTATCATACACACATCTTACAAATAATATTGTAATTTTGTTTTGTGCATTAATATATATTTTCAGAAGTATAACATTTTTTTCAAAGATGTACAAATATTTTTAATGTCGTTTGCGAGATGTTATTGACGAACTTTTTAACACTTCGTACCACATGCACCATCAAAATCGATAGAAATATATTTTTCTATAACAATAATATTCAACTTATTTAACATAAATGCATGCACGGTTAAAAGAAAGGTATTTCTATAAAAATGATAAAATATTCAAAAGAGACCATTGATGACGTAACACATTATCGGCTGTAATAAAAATGTCATTTCCGCATACAATATATGCAACTGGTTTTACATCACTATCGTTATTTTAATTTTCATACTCTTTTTCCACTATAAATATTTATCCCTCCTTTCTTTATATAATGGGAACGTTTTCAATTTGCTTTTTTTATATCGTACAAACGAATCTGGTGTTTACATTACAAATTCAAGATATTAAAAATATATTTTGCTTTTGTGTATGTAATATATATACATATGAGACAAATATATATTTAAATCATTACATTATATAAAAATTTTAATCTACATTACTCAAAAATTTAATTTTTAATTTACATATGTGAGACGAGAAAAGGCTTTAAGGAGCAAATTGTGTATATTATTATCATTTTTTTTTATAATTTGTGAGATACTTAATACCAAATTGAAACATGATTCTTATAACACAGAACAAAAAATTATTTTAGAACAAACAGTATAAGGTATATAAAAAATTATTAAAAAGTCGTGAGTCACAAAAATGTACAAATATCAAATGTCTAAAGAATAACTCAAAAATAGAAACGTTTTGGTCCTTTTTTCATAAGTAAAAAAATTAGTAAGTATAACAAATTAGTCAGTAAATAAAAAATAGTAGAAAAGTATAAAAAATTAGTCATATTAGAACCACTATGATACATTTGTGCAGAATTTGAATAAATGTAGTATCTCTGCGATTCGTCCGTACGAGTTGCCGCGTATTAACACAAGTTGGTTGGGTTACGATTATGTGTTCGTGATGGTGCATGAGGGTGAAATGGGTCTGACTCTCTCTCTCTCTCTCTCTCTCTCTCTCTCTCTCTCTCTCTCTCTCTCTCTCTCTCTCTCTCTCTCTCTCTCTCTCTCTCTCGCTCGCTCGTCGCTTTATACGCACGTACGGAGTTTTGGATTTCGATCTGCACCCCGTCGTCGCATCCCCTTGTAGAAGACGGAAGTGAGATAACGTTTGCAAGATGCAACCCACGAAAATGCAGAGGTAATGTTCGATCCTTTTTTCGACGATGCAACGCAAAAAGAATATTATATGTGTATATTTACACACACACACACACACACAGAAAAATACACAGACTATCATGTTAATAATAACCACAGATGTAGCAAGCATTCGTCATTCTGATTTCGAAAGACGTCATTAGATGTCAAAAAATGACGTCATTGTAACATATATATATATATATATATATATATATATATATATGTAAATATATATATATATATTTAATTATATATATTTAATATATATGTATATTAAATAAAAATATATAGATACATAAAATATATATTTATATATATATATGGTATATTATATATACATATATATTATATATATATTTAAAAATATGTTATTTTAAAACGTTTTGATTTTCTTTACAAATATACGTATAAGTAAATATTTATTTAATTTCAAAATTCATTGTTGTTCAAGTATTTGTATTTCTAAGTTTTAGGAAATTAAAATAAAATTATAAATATATTAAAAATTAAAAATCAGCAATTTAGAAAACAATTTACACACTCAAAAAAAAATTAGTTTAGTTTTTAATTAAAAAATTAAATTTAAAAGATTTTAAAGAATAATAATATGTTATATATTATTAATTATTAGTTTTTAATATCTAAAACTTCCAAATATATGTATACAATTTTTGACGTTAGTTTGCTACTCGGGAATAGGATACACACACTATACATATGTACACATGCACATGCATATATGACGTGTACATGTGTGTATTTTATTATTACATTAACATATTATTAATAGTCTGTGCATTTCTAATGAACTAAAATTAACAAAGAAAATTGTTTAAAAACATCTAATCTACTCAAAGAAAAAATATACATGATATACATATATTCATATGTTCATATATAATATTAAAAATACATACATACATACATACATGCATACATATATGTATGTATGTATTCTCTTTGGAATAAGTTGAATTTCTTAAAATAATTTTTTTCATCAATTTTAGTTTGTCATTTATACAATAAAACCTTAAATAAATGTTAATACAAGTTGATAAAAAAATGTCCCAAAAGAAATTCGCGCTTTCTAAATGTTATAAGTACAAAAGCAAGTAAATCGTATTTAATCTTTGTAACGATAAATACATATTTATATTTATAAATATATATAATGCTATATACCATATATAAAGCCAGAACTGATGTTACGGAAGTTATACTAGAAAATTGCATGAGTCATTCCGCACTTGTGATTCTACGTCTAATAAAAATCTTTTAGTGTCAAAAAAACATTGTTTATAATAATCGTTATATTTATATTTGTTATGTTGTTCATTGACTCTTTGTATAATGTTCCATCTCTCGCATAACTTCAATTTCAAAGATTCAGGAAAGGCTTTAGAAAAATATAATGAAATGATATTCCTATAAATTTGTACCAATCGAGTTTCTGTACTAAACGGGACATTATTTTCATGAAGGATTTGAATTAATTTAATTCTTCTCGTCGCGATATACGCTATAGGAAAAAGATCTGACTCTAATATAGGGAGAACTAAAATTAACAAGTAGCACCAAATCATTCTTTTCCTTATAGTAGATAATGATAAGTTCATACGTATGTACAGATCTGAAAAAGATGGTGCTGTACATGCCAAGGTTATGCTTGGAAAAGAATATATTATTCGAGACCAGGTAATTACAGAAAACGGTAATATCGTGTCTTCGGACGCAATTCTATATTTGTATTTCATCATAAAAAATATATGATGTATTCCTGGCAAATTTAGATCTTGTGATTCTAAACAATTCAAATAACATATAATAATGATATCGTTGACGAGAGACATATTATCAGTAAACACACATTCACGCGTTATCGGACCATTTATACCATTCATGCTGTGCTTATAATAAATCCTTGATAAAGCACAAGTTTTTGGATAAGGCGCATCATGTACATTTCTTAGATACTCAATAACTAGTTTTGGACTACAGTTCCATACGGGGAGAATCACGTCAATCGAAGGAAATTCATCCAAAAAGTAAATCTCGTCAATAAATTCTTGCTTATTCATTAACATGTTTATCAATGGCATTAAAATGCTATTCTGATCCTCAACTCGGATTTCTGCCTTGTTATCTGAGGCTGCCAGCGTACTCTGTTACGAATTTTAAATGTTCTTTTTGAGTGTCTTAATGAATATATCGACTGAATGCATGCACAATTTAATTGTTTTAAAATATAAATATAATATGTACATGAGTTTCAAAACTTATTGACAAAATCTACTGCATAATATAATAATATTGTAAGTGTGATCATTTTGTTTACTTGCAATTTTGAAAAAACTATAATAGAATGATACGCGCGAGAATGGTATATATTTTTTAAAATAGATTTAATTATTTTTGAATTGAATAAACTAAGAGTTATTTTTAATTATTCTTGTTCGATATATATAAGACATGCGTTTCTCAAAAAATCGATAATAAGAGCACTATCTCATATACATACTTCATAATTATCCCCGGCTGCGAATTCGAATAGTTTCATGTTGTTTGAGTCTACCGGTGCAACCTGTTACGAATTATGAATTTTTCTCTTTTTGATTGTCTTAATGAATATCGTCTGAATCCATGCATAATTCAACTCTTTTAAAATATATATAATATGTACATGAATTTAATAAAATTATTGACACAATCTACTGCATAATAATATTATACGTGTGATCATTTTGTTCACTTGCGATTTTGAAAAGCAATAGAATGAAACGCGCGAGAACGTTATATATTTTTTAAAATAGATTTAATTATTTCTTTTTAAAATATTTAAGACATGCATTTTAAAAAATAGATAATAAGAGTTATTACTATCTCACATACATACTTGATATTATTGTTTCGCAGAAATTGAAAAAGTTTCTCTGATTCCGGAAAGAGTGTGCGCTTCTTTGCGAGACACAACTTCTTCTAATATTGACACTTAGAAATCTATCAGATAATAAAAAGTTGATACAAAAACGAAGGTTTAACAACATAAACATAGGTCTATAAACCTAGATATAAAATTGTAAACATTTATATATATAATATACACAATATAATTTTACACATGATTTGTCAATTAATATTTATAAGCATTAATAAAAATTATAAATATATATATATATATATATATATATATAATTTTATATATAATTTTTAAATTAATATTTATAAGCATATGCATAAAAACTAAATAACTGGTTCTCCGTTTTTTAATCTGCTTAATATATGAATATTTCAAGTGTCTTATATATATCAAAAAAATGTAAGAGATATAAGTTTTAAATTTTACTCTAAAAATAGTTAAATTTAATTAAACTGTTAAATAGTGTATAAATTATGCATGATTTTTTGTTTTTGGAGATTCAAAATTAGTATCAGATAGTATTTTAAATTGAAACAAAAGATACATATTTTTTCCTTTGTTTAATGTCGCTTAATATTAAAATTAAACGTTTATAGGGGAATGTTTATACATTTTCTTATTATAATTTCTTGTAGAAGATACTGGCTAAATAATTGTTTAACTTTAGAACATTTTGCACACACACATACACACATAAACGCAGAGGAAATTTAGAGCGAAATCGACAAACAATGTGTTCAGAAAACCTAAGTAAAATAATAAAAAATAAATATAAAATAGATTATTAAAGAGAATTATGAGTAAATTATAAAGTTTGAATATAAATATGTAACTCTGCCTTATTAACATTTTTCAATATTTTATTGAAGCTGAATAACTTTAAGAGATTTTAATCAATTTTCTATAGAAGAGATTTCTATTTCTTCGCACTTTTAGTACGTGATTACTTCACAGCTTCAAAAGAATTTCTTTTTAAACAGCAATAAAGGTTCAAATTATTTCTTTAAATGTTTCTGACAACGTCAATATCTTTAAGTCCTTATACTTTATTAAACTATTAGTAATTCTAATATATATTAAATCATATAGCAATATATCTTTTACATATTAACATAAAAAAATTCGAAATATTTTAAACTAAAAAATAAATACATTTAATGTTTTAACAATTAAAAT
The DNA here is from genome assembly GCF_048542155.1 of Nylanderia fulva. Taxonomy (NCBI): domain Eukaryota; kingdom Metazoa; phylum Arthropoda; class Insecta; order Hymenoptera; family Formicidae; genus Nylanderia; species Nylanderia fulva. Next base: position 995,771 of record NW_028190632.1, on the reverse strand, counting down.
ATGAAAAAAGTAACCGATTATATTCGAAATGAATAAAACTATTTAGTGGTCGAATAAATTGTCGATACTATCAACAATTTTAGTTACATTTAGATAAGGGAATTCTTTCGTTCCAATGTTGTTAACGTCCGAAACTTCGTCAAAATGCGAATGATTAATATAAAAAAACAATCTTTTTGCCATCACTCTCAGAATTTTATTTTGTAAAATAAAAAAAATATTATAGAAATATACATGTACATGCTATTATAAAATACTAAATAAAATATTTATTCTTATTTACGTTATATATTGATAATATTAAATGTACTCAAGATTTGTGATAAACTATATGTAATTATTAAAATTTTTTATTTCATTATAAAAATTTAAAAAAAAACATATCTAAAATCTTTTTTAAGAAAATGATTTAATAAATTGCTCATTTGCATATCTTTACATTTTTATATACTTTGTAAATTATATAAGTATATCTATATGGCGTAAAAATCACGCGCATTTTAATTCTAATATCTTCCATCATCATGGTTTACATTTATTATTTATGTATATGCTTTCCACATTTTAGTATTTCAAATTTTTATTAAATATTAAAAATTATTGTTTTATATATCGCTTTAATTTTATAAGGTATTAAAGTCAACTGGCCGTATGATTTTTATGTCATTGTCTAGTCTAACTTTTTTTTAATAATGTCATTTTTCTGGAATTATTTTCAAACAGCTATTAGAGAAGAAAAAAACAATTTCGTAAATGTGCATAACAAGACATCATTCAAATAAATGACACGCAACATTTTCATCACATTTCCTTCTTTGATCATTATTATTAGATGCGAAATTATTAGAAAATAATTTCTCGTAGATTAATAAAAACTTTTCTCCCTTTTACATACACACACAAACATACATCAATTTTTGGCACGATCATGATTTTTACAGTAGATTTCATCATCAGAAAAATGTTTCCACATTTTTTTATTATTATTATTGTAGAGCCTGCCACACAAAAATAAAAAAAGACACATATTTTAAGTTACACATTTTTATATATTATTTAGATCTTAAGTTTGTATCATACACACATCTTACAAATAATATTGTAATTTTGTTTTGTGCATTAATATATATTTTCAGAAGTAAAAAATTTTTTTCGAAAATGTACAAATATTTTTAATGTCGTTTGCGAGATGTTATTCACGAACTTTTTAACACTTCGTACCACATGCACCATCAAAATCGATAGTAATATATTTTTCTATAACAATAATATTCAACTTATTTAACATAAATGCATGCACGGTTAAAAGAAAGGTATTTCTATAAAAATGATAAAATATTCAAAAGAGACCATTGATGATATAACACATTATCGGCTGTAATAAAAATGTCATTTCCGCATACCATATATGCAACTGCTTTTACAACACTATCGTTATTTTAATTTTTATACTCTTTTGCTATTAGAAATATTTATCCCTCATTTCTTTTTATAATACTAACGTTTTCAGTTTGCTTTTTTTATATCATACAAACGAATCTGGTGTTTACATTACAAATTCAAGATATTAAAAATATATTTTGCTTTTGTGTATATAATATATATACATATGAGACAAATATATATTTAAATCATTACATTATATAAAAATTTAATTTTAAATTTCTCAAAAATTTTATTTTTAATTTAATAATGTGAGACGAGAAAAGGCTTTAAAGAGCAAATTGCGTATATTAATATTTGTTTTATAATTTGTGAGATAATTAATGAAAGATTGAAACATGACTCTTATAACTTAGAACAAAAAATTATTTTATATCAAACAGTATAGGATAGATAAAAAATTATTGAAAAGTTGTCAGTCACAAAAAAGTACAAATATCATGTGTCTAAAGAACAACGCAAAAATATAAACGTTTGAGTCCTCTTTTCAAAAGTAAAAAAAATAGTAAATAAGTATAAAAAATTAGTCAGTAAGTAAAAATTAGTAAGTAAGTATAAAAAATTAGTCAGTAAAGTATAAAAAATGTATCAGTCGGTCAGAATATAAAATGTGTCTCTATAAAATTGTTTGGTTGATGGACTGTTGATGGATATCTCGAACGATTCCTCATGACAAGATCGAAATCTATCATCCCCAAAACCTTTTAGCCTCCATTCTATCTTATCTTCTTTATAGAGATAGCTATCTCTTCATATCTCTTAAATGACAATAGAAGTTTAGTCGTATTATTTTAATATGTATATTTTAAAATGTATATTATTTTATAGCCTTTTTATTTTTTTACAAATATATATGTATTTTTTTAATTTGAAAATTTATATTTCTTGAGTAGTTACATTTCGAAGTTTTAGGATATTCAAATAAACTAATAAATATATTAAAAATTAAAAATCAACAACTTAGAAAATACTTTATATACCAAAAAAAATTTAAGTTTAGTATTAAATTAAAATATTAAATTTAATAAATTTTAGAGTATAATAATATGTGTTATATGTGATTAATTATTTATTTTTAATATCTAAAACTCTTCCAAATATATGTGCACAATTTTTGGAGAAATATAATTTAAAAATATCTATTTTTAAAGAATATATCAAAAAGACTTTAAAATAACATTATCTCTCTTCTCTCTCTCTTGACTCTATTGCCATTTAAATTTAATTATCATCTATGAAAGGCATAAAGTAGCACAGTTGAAATTATTACATGTCTCAAAAATATAATAGGTTTACTTTGGCATTTTTCGCAAAAATCAGTTGGCCACAAGCAAACTGTCATGATGATAAATTCTTAAATATATAAATACGTTTTTTTAAATATAATTTTTTTCTAAAATAAAATTGTTAACTATTCACGAGAAAAAATGTGTCCCTACCGTAGTAATCACTATATGATACATTTGTGCAGAATTTGAATAAATGTAATACCTCTGCGATTCGTCTGTACGAATTGCCGCGTATTAACACAAGTTGGTTAGGGTTACGATTATGGGTTCGCGATGAGGGTGCATGGGGATGAAATGGGTTCGGCTCTCTCTCGCTCGTCAGCTTTGTACGCACGCACGTGTGGCGAAATGAAAATGACTGTTGACATGAGATTTTGGGTTTCGCTCTGCACCTCCGTCGTCGTATCTCCCTGTAGGAGACGAAACTGAGGTGACGGCTGCGAGATGCAACCCACGAAAGTGCAGAGGTAATGTTCGCCAATTATTCCAATAGTCTGTCAAATTCTTAGAAAGTTATATCCTTCCTTCGATCCTTTTTTCGACGAAACAACGCAAAAAAATTTTTATATAAATATAGATACCCACACGCAAAAAAATGCACAGACTATTATGTTAATAATAACTACAGATGTAACAAGCATTCGTCTTTCTGATGTCGAAAGACCTCATTACACGTCAAAATGACGTTATTTTAACATGTGTATATATATATATATATATATATATATATATATATATATTATATATACATATATATTATATATATAATTAAAAATATGTTATTTTAAAACGTTTTGATTTTCTTTACAAATATACGTATAAGTAAAGATTTATTTAATTTCAAAATTCATTGTAGTTCAAGTATTTGCATTTCTAAGTTTTAGGATATTAAAATAAAATTATAAATATGTTAAAAATTAAAACTCAGCAATTTGGAAATCAATTTAAACACTAAAAAAATTTTAGTTTAGTTTCAAATTAAAAGACTAACTTTAAATAATTTTAGAGAATAATGTGTTATAAATTATTAATTATTAATATTTAAAACTTCCAAATATATGTACACAATTTTTGACATCAATTTGTTACTTGAGAATAGAATACACACTATATATATATATATATATATATATATATATATACATATATTTATGCATATAGTACTGTATGTGTGTGTGTATTTTATTATTGCATTAACATTATTATATATTATTAGTAGTCTGTGCATTCTTTACAAATTATAATAATACAGAAATTTTTTTTTTTCGAAAACAGTTTGGAATCAATATACATTGTACATATCGTTTTCTAATGAACTGAAATTGAGAAAGAAAATTTGAATTGAAAACATCTAATCTACTCCAAGAAAAAATATACATAATATACATACAATAATATGCATACATATATATGTATGTATGTATGTATGTACGTATATTTTTCGGAACAGATTGGATTTCTTAAAATAAATTTTCGTCAATTTTAGTTTGTCATTTATACAATAAAACCTTAAATAAATATTAATACAAGTTGATAAAAAAAAGTCCTGAAAAAAATTCGCGCTTTCTAAATGTTATAACTACAAAAGCAAGTAAATCTTATTTAATCTTTGTAACAATAAGTACATATTTTTATTTATAAGTATATATAATGCTAGATACCATATAAAGCCAGAACATATGTTACGGAAGTTATACTAAAAAATTGCATGAGTTATTCCGCACTTGTGATTCTACGTCTGATAAAAATCTTTCAGTGACAGAATAAAATTGTTCAAAATGATCATATTTATATTGGTTATGTTGTTCATTGACTCTTCGTATAATGTTCCTTCTCTCGCATAACGTAAATTTCAAAGATTTAGGGAAGGCTTTAGAATTATATAATGAAAGGATATGCCTATAAATTTGTAGCAATCGAATTTTTCTACTAAACGGGGCATTATTTTCATGGAGGATTTGAATTAATTCAATCATTATCGCTGAGAGATACACTATAGGGATATAATCTGCCTCTAAACGAGGGAGAACTGAAGCAATCAGGTTGCACCAAATCGTTCTTTTCCTCATAGTAGATATTGATACGTTCATATGCATGTCTGAAGAAGATGGTGCTGTATATGCCCAGGTTACGCTTGGAAAGGAATACATTATTTGAGTCCAGGTAATCCTAGAAGGCGATAATGCCTGATATATCGTGACTGCGGACACAATATTATATTTGTGCCGCATCATAAAAAATAAATGATGTATTCCTAGCAAATTTAGATCTTGTGATTCTAAACAATTCAAATAACATATAATGATGATATCGTCGACGAGAGACATATCATCAGTAAACACATATTCGCGCGTTATCGGACCATTTATACCATTTATATTGTATTTATAATAAATCCTTGATAAAGCACAAGTTTTTGGATAAGGCGCATCATGTACATTTCTTAGATACTCAATAACTAGTTTTGGACTACAGTTCCATACGGGAAGAATCACGTCAGTCGAAGGAAATTCATCCAAAAAATAAATCTCGTCTATAAATTTCTGCTCATTCATTAACATGTTTATCAATGGCATTAAAATGCTATTCTGATCCTCAACTCGGATTTCTGCCTTGTTCTCTGAGTCTGTCAGTGTACCCTGTTACGAATTTTAAATGTTCTTTTTGAATGTCATAATGAATATATCGACTAAATGCATGCACAATTTATATGTGTTAAAATATATATAATATGTACATGAGTTTAAAAAAATTATTGACACAATCTACTGCACAATATAATAATATTGTAAGTGTGATCATTTTGTTCACTTGCAATTTTGAAAAGCTATAATAAAATGATACGCGCGAGAATGGTATATATTTTTTAAAATAGATTTAATTATTTTTGAATTGAATAAACTAAGAGTTATTTTTAATTATTTTTGTTCGATATATATAAGACATGCGTTTCTAAAAAAATCGATATTAAGAGCACTATCTCATATACATACTTTATAATTATCCCCGGCTGCGAATTCGAAAAATTCCATGTTGTTTGAGTCTACCGGTGCAACCTGTTACGAATTATAAATTTTTCTCTTTTTGATTGTCTTAATGAATATCGTCTGAATCCATGCATAATTCAGCTCTTTTAAAATATATATAATATGTACATGAATTTAATAAAATTATTGACACAATCTACTGCATAATAATATTATACGTGTGATCATTTTGTTCACTTGCGATTTTGAAAAGCAATAAAATGAAACGCGCAAGAACGTTATATATTTTTTAAAATATATTTAATTATTTCTTTTTGAAATATTTAAGACATGCATTTCAAAAAATAGATAATAAGAGCTATTACTATCTCACATACATACTTGATATTATTGTTTCGCAGAAATTGAAAAAGTTTCTCTGATTCCGGAAAGAGTGTGAGCTTCTTTGCGAGGCACAACTTCTTCTAACATTGACACTTAAAAATCTATCAGATAATAAAAACTTGATACAAAAACGAAGGTTTAACAACATAAACATAGGTCTATAAACTCTAGATATAAAATTGTAAACACATGTGCCTTGATACATATAATATACACAATATAATTTTACACATGATTTTTCAACTAATATTTATAAGCATTAATAAAAATTATAAATATATATATATATATATATATATATATATATATATAATTCTACATATGATTTTTAAATTAATATTTATAAGCATATGCATAAAAACTAAATAACTGGTCTGGGTTCTCAGTTTTTTAATCTGTTTAATATATGAATATTTCAAGTGTCTTATATATATCGAAAAATTTAAGAGATATAAGTTTTAAATTTTACTCTAAAAAATAATTAAATTTAAATAAACTGTTAAATAGTGTGTATAAATTATGCATAATTTTTTGTTTTTGGAGATTCAAAATTAGTATCAGATAGTATTTTAAATTGAAACAAAGAGTACGTATTTTTTCCTTTGTTTAATGTTGCTTGATAATAAAATTAAACGTTTATAGAGGAATCTTTATTTATTTTCTTATTATAATTTCTTGTAGAAGATACTGGCAAAATAATTGTTTAACTTTGGGACATTTTGCACACACACATTCACGCAGAAGGATTTAGAACGAAATCGACTAACAATGTGTTCAGAAAATCTAAGTAAATGATAAAAAAATAAATATAAAATTGATTATTAAAAACAATTATGACTAAATTAGAAAGTTTGAATATAAATATGTAACTCTGCCTTATTAACATTTTTCAATATTTTAATAATGATAAATAGCATATTTTCGTCTCTTTTCAGATAAGTTTTAAAAAAAGAAACAAAGATATGCTACTTGTCGGGTAAAACTTATCAAGAGTTGGAACCACCGGCCCTAAGAGATTTAAATAAATTTTCTATAAAAGAAATTTCTTTTTCTTCGCACTTTTAGTACGTGATTACTTCACAGCTTCAAAAGAATTTCTTTTTAAACAGCATTAAAGGTTCAAATTATTTCTTTAAATGTTTCTGACAACGTCGCAATCTTTAAGTCCTTATACTTTATTAAACTATTAGTAATTCTAATATATATTAAATCATATAGCAATATATCTTTTACATATTCATGATTTTATATTAAATAATATTTCTCTTTTATAATTTAAAAAAAAAACAAAGAACTACTTGCAAAACTATCAAGAGTTGAACCCCGGCCCTAAGGATTTAAATAATTTTCTATAAAGAAATTTCTTTCTTCGCACTTATACGTGATACTCAGCTTCAAAAAATTCTTTTTAAACAACAATTAAAGTTCAAATTATTTCTTTAAATGTTCTACACTCGCAACAAGTTATATATTAAATATTAGTAATTTCTAATAATAAAAATAGCAATATATCTTTACAATACTAAAAAATGAATATTAAATGAAAATAAATAATCTTTTAACAATTAAATATGATAAAAGTTACATTATTTCGAAATAGTAAAACATTTTGATGAATAAATTCGGATTACAACTATTTTAGTAATTAGATCGTTAAATAATCTCTTGATATGTGAATATGCTGAGAAAATGTTAATTAAAAAGTTAATAAAACTAATTTATAAAATAAATGTCTAAAATGTTAATAAAAGGCTCATTAAACAATAAATCTAAAAATAAGCGAAATTTTTGTTACTTATCCAATTAAAGTACAAGTAATATAATGTTATACCATTTTATATTTAAAATTATATAATTTTTAACAATATAATGATTATAGCGTTATTCTTTGTACTTTCATTATTATTTAAATATAACAAAAATTGAAATGTAACATGTGAAGTATAACTGATTAAAAAAATATGAGGTTTTTTGAATAGATAAACGTTTTAATTATAATCAATTTATCGTATTTATTTTCAGAAAATTTATAATTTTGATATTAGTAAAAATTTGTTAATTTAACTATTATTCAATATATACAATGCCAATAATTGGAAATGAAAAAAATACACGTTTAATTATTATCCTCAGCAATAAATGATTTGTAATATGAAAATGATGCATTTTTTGATATATATTTATGTAATCGTTTTTTGCTCTTCTCGGTAAATAAATGCCGCTTCTAAATATCAGCTCATATTTTTGTTACACCCTGTATATTAGCGTCGATAATGCGGATTAAATTGTCGGTATTATCAACAATTTTAGTTACGTTTAGATGAGGGCGTTATTTCGTTACAATGTTGTTAATATCCGAAAATTCATAAAAATGCAAATAATTAATTTTAAAAATTCTTGAAAAATTTCAGAATTTAAATTTGTAAAATACAAAAATTAATAAAGAAATATATATATACATATATAATATATAAAATACAAAATAAAATATTATTCTTATTATATGTTATATATTGATAATAATACTAAATGTATATGATTTATGATAATCTATAATTATTAAAATTTCACTTAATTATAAAAATTATAAAAAAAAAGGAAAGTCTAAAATTTTTTTTTAAGAAAATGATTTAATAAATTACTAATTCGCATATCTTTGCACTTTTATATACTTTGTAAATTATATAGGTATATCTATATGGCGTAAAAATCACGCGCGTTAATTCTAATATCTTCCATCATAATGGGTTTTTATTATTTATGTATATGCTCTTTGCACATTGTAGTATCTTAAGTCTCTTATTAAATTCTAAAAATTTCAATCATTACAATTTTTTTCACATACTTATCACATTGGTATATCAAAGTTTTATTTTTTCGAAAATTAGGATTATTGTTTTGAATCGATACATAAGAATTTGATTAAAACAATTATTCAACAATTTAAATATAAAAATTTTTTCCTTCGTCTAATAATTGAAAAAATTTAAAAAGTTATGTACAATATTTAGAACTGTAATAAAAGAAAGAGAACATTTTTTTTCTATTACTCTTTCCCTAAAAAAGGTCTTTTGCTGTTGCAAAAAAGACTCGAAATATGTATAGATAATTATACATATATTCCTCAGGTTTAATTAAAATTCTTAATTATTTCAGAAAAGCGCTGTTTTTCTTTATTCCGCTATTTCACTTATTAATGAAAATAATATTATATTCTGCTTAATTAATCTTAATTGATAATGCTAATATATCATATATCTATACATATTATTCTTTCTTCAATTTCTTCTTCCAATCTTCTAAGCAATTCCAAAATACGTAAAAATTATATATGTGTAAATAAAAATTATATATATGTATATATATATATTTATTAATTTTTATTGTATTTTATATATAATAAATATATATATATATATATATATATAAAATTAATATAATATATATATATTTTTATATACGTAAATTTAGACATAAATTTATATATGTACACATAATAAACATGTATATAAATGTAGTTTGTATTAATTCTATAGTATCATCAAGGAGTCTAAATTAAAGCAATATTATTTTATTCGATGATATCAAAAGATATATGTTTAAAATAGCATTAATTGTTTACTAAAGAACTATTATCTTAATTTGGGCGTAATTATCGTCGTTCGACACTGGTGTGTATGTTTTTACACGCTACACATCGCGTTAAATACTATATACATATATCTATACTATATACATATGCATATGTATGTGTTTGTGGGAATATTATATGCGTGTGTGTGTGTTCGGACAAAGAAATGCGAAGTAAGAGGCCGGAATCACGCTTCGGCATGCGTGGCGTTTTCGCGAATTCCTCCTTAGACCGAGACTCTATGCAATCCTACATGAGCACGATAACGGAAATTATTCTATACACAGGTATGTATATCCTCAAGAGACACGCATACATACTTATTGTCTCATGCCTTGCAGCGACTTTGGATATAAGGTACGTGTTTCTAAAACTATAAAACTAAAAGTATAAGGAATTTCTAGATTAATAAAGAAAAATAAAAAAATAAAAAATGTAAATCCATAAATGTCTTTCGAAGAGAAATATATATGGAAAGGAATTTTATTTAAATTTCTATTTGTTATTACTGGGTTTGATGAGCCAGTTATGTGACTCATGCACACAAGTTTGCAGCAATATTGCAACAACATTGCAATATTGTACATTGCATAGCAATATTGCAGAAATATTATATAGGCATAAATTTGCGATCATGTATTTGGCACAATTCTAATAATCCAATAGTAATATTACATATATATTTTATTGCATTATTGCTGCAATGTTATAGAACAATGTTTCTGAAAGTGGACATTTTACCATTGCTGCAACCTTTCAGCAAGATGTGAACTTTCACAATGTTATGCAATATTTAATATTGCAATAATGTTCCACAATGCTGCTGCAATCTTTTGTGCTTTAAGAAGGAAAAATAAATAAATTTACTTATATTATAATATAAAAAGGTAAAGTAAATAAAGAATAAACCATTTAAGTGCATTATTAATGAAATCTCCCAATTCATGAACTATTAAATTACCAATATATGAATATTGAACTAAATTGTAATAGTACCTATAAAATATTTTCTCAAAAAATACTAAGATTAGACAGTAATATGTTAATATATGACACTAATAACATGTATATAAATTGTTTGGTATTAATCTACTATAGATCATCAAGAGTCTAAATTAAAAATATTATAATTAATTTCGATGACTATCAAAGATAATGTATAAAATCCATAAATACAAATGTTTCTAAAGAGCTATTAGTCTTAATTTGGGCGCATGAATTATGTCGTTTCGACAGGTGTATGTTTTTACACGAACATCGCGATTAAATACTATATACATATATCTATACTATATACATATGGCATATGTATGTGTTTGTGGGAATATTATATGCGTGTGTGTGTGTTCGGACAAAGAAATGCGAAGTAAGAGGCCGGAATCACGCTTCGGCATGCGTGGCGTTTTCGCGAATTCCTCCTTAGACCGAGACTCTATGCAATCCTACATGAGCACGATAACGGAAATTATTCTATACACAGGTATGTATATCCTCAAGAGACACGCATACATACTTATTGTATCATGCCTTGCAGCGACTTTGGATATAAGGTACGTGTTTCTAAAACTATAAAACTAAAAGTATAAGGAATTTCTAGATTAATAAAGAAAAATAAAAAAATTAAAAATGTAAATCCATAAATGTCTTTCGAAGAGAAATATATATGGAAAGGAATTTTATTTAAATTTCTATTTGTTATTACTGGGTTTGATGAGCCAGTTATGTGACTCATGCACACAAGTTTGCAGCAATATTGCAACAACATTGCAATATTGTACATTGCATAGCAATATTGCAGAAATATTATATAGGCATAAATTTGCGATCATGTATTTGGCACAATTCTAATAATCCAATAGTAATATTACATATATATTTTATTGCATTATTGCTGCAATGTTATAGAACAATGTTTCTGAAAGTGGACATTTTACCATTGCTGCAACCTTTCAGCAAGATTGCTGCAACATTTCACAATGTTTATGCAATATTGTAATATTGCAATGAAATGTTGCCACAATGCTGCTGCAATCTTGTTGTGCTTTATGAGGAAGGAAAAATAAATAAATTATTACTATATTATTATAATAATAAAAGGTAAAGTAAAATAAAGAGAATAAAAACCATTTAAAGTTGCATTATTAATGGAAAATCCTCCCCAAATTCATTGAACTATTAAATTACCAATATATGGAATAGTTGAGACTAAATTTGTAATTACTGTAGCCCCTCAAAAAGATATTTGTCCTCAGGGAAGAAAATAACCTAAGAATGCTGTAGCTATATTGTTAAAAGATAAATTGCTACTCCAATTAATCATGTATTGTAAAATTTGTAAGAGTTATAGTAAAGTCCTCGACAGATATGAATATATATATACAAATAAAAAATATTGATAATTGAAATTTTAAGGGCGTATCTAGGGGTCAAAATAAGAAAAAAAGTTCCCATAAACGTGGACCCAAAATGCATTTTCTCCGAGTTACAGTCGTCTAAAATTGGGAGAAACAATCGAAAAATTTATTATTTCTTGGAGACTTTTTCACGGAAATCGTGGAAATTTGGCACAATATATAATAATGAATAGTTTACTTTATTTTTGTAATTTTCATTTTTGAACACAAGTTTATAGAAACTTTTTTTCTTATTTTGACTCTCCTAAAATATATCCTAAAAATCTCTGACATAGTTTTTGAAACACCATGTATAATAAACAGCGGAAAGATTTTAAGTATATTCTAGAGGTCAAAACAAGAAAAAAATTCCTGTATAAACGTGGGAATGTTGAAATTTTGCACAATATATAATAATTAATAAAGTTTACTTTATTTTTCTATGATTTTGACTATTTTTATGAGAGAATGCTAATTTTTATTTTTAAACCCATCTTTATAAACATTTTTTACCCCTAAAATCCACCCTTATTTCTGACATAGTTTTCGAAACACCATGTATAATAAACAGAGCAGTTCAAATATCGATGTATACACACAGATCTACCTGCCTAGATGAGAAAAAACCTTAGATTATTTTATTGCCAATAGTGACTTAAATTAAATAAGATTTTAATAGACTTAATCTCGGTAAATTAGAATCATTAAAGTTGCGTACGTGTAAACATGTACATATAATAAATTGAATAAATCATTCGACTGATTTTTACGCGTAAAAAGTATGTTTTATTTAGAGGCATTAAATATTTTTTGTATTCATAGTAATCATAATCATTAAAATTTTATTATTTTTATTACTTGCATTTTTTACATCATAATTCTGTATTTAAGTCAACCATAATCATAACTACGTAATTAATGAAAAGAGAAACATATTATACTAATATAAGTTTAAATAAGATTTTAGATGAAACTCCGTAGAAGCAATATAAAATTATCTCATTTGATCTTGACATATGTAGTCAAGGCAATGAGTAATTTTCCGAAGGTTTTCGCCGTTCACTAATTATTTATTACGAAATTAAGTGAAGAAATATTATGAACTAAAAAATATCTTGTTATCGTCTCGATAAAAAAATTATAATTAAAACTTAAAATTAAGAAATGAAATAAAAAAATTAAATTGTAATTTTTTATATTACATCTATATTTCGAAAATTTTTTCAAAATTAGGTTTTTTTTAATCGGTTGATATTTTAATCGGATGATCAATTTTTCAAAAAGTAAATCAATCGACTTTAACACTTTTGTACATATGGTATATTTGTTTAAGTTTTCTGTTTGTTAATTTTCTTTCAATAGGTTTATATAAATGTGATTAAAATCTTGTTTTTTTTATATATTTAACTTTGCAATTTTAAAATCCTAATATTTGATATGCTAATTTTCAGACTCTTGAACTCTTGACCAATTAACCGAATTGTTTATCTAACTAAATATTTCTTAGAAAGTAGAAAGTTTCTCATAAACATGATACTAGAAAGAATTTTCAACAATTTTTATGTAAATGCATTCTTGAATCAATATGCTCCTTCCCATACAGCACAAAATATATTTAAAATCTTTTAAAAATATTTCTTAAAAGATAAAATAATTCTCAAAAATATTTTTAAAATGTTTCCATGTCCGCTTTTTCATATTTAAAAAATATTTTCTGAAATATTTTCAGAATATAGATTTAAACTAATATTTCAAAAATATGTATCAAATATTTAAGAAAATATTATCTGAGCGATAAAGAAGAACATTTTTAAAGGTTTCTAAAAAATGTTATCACAAAAAATATTTAAATAATTTTAAAATATATGCCTAAAACTATTTTAAAATGTTTTTATGCAATATTTTATAGAAATATTTAGAAATATTTTTTTGAAAACATTTATAACATTTTGTGCTGTATGGGATTGTATGAAAAATTATGTCAAGTAGGTTTGAAAACAAAAAATAATAAAAGTAACTGTTAAATTCGTTACTCATTATCGAAAAATGTAACAAAGTTGTTTTTGCTGTTACAAATAAAATCTGTAACGTTAGAAAAGTAATTGTATAACGGTAACTATATAATGTTACAAATATTAACACGTTACTTTCTAAACCTACATATAAAAATTACATATAAAGAGAAATATAATAAAAATAAAAATTTTAACATTTGTAAAAAAATAGAAATTTTACTTTTTATTGTTTTCAAAAAATATTTCTAAATATTTCTATAAAATATTGCATAAAAACATTTTAAAATAGTTTTAGGAATATTTTAAAATTATTTAAATATTTTTTGTGATAACATATTTTAGAATATTTTTAAATAAAACCTTTAAAAATATTTTTGAAAATGTTCTTTATCGCTCAGATAATATGAATATTTTAAAACCTATAATTAAGTCCTATAGTTAAAACCTATAGTTGAATGCGCAAATGTCAATCACTTTACTCTTCACTTTATAACAAATGTCAAAGTCAAGGTGATCGATGAAGCGTCCCCATTAATGTAAGATAATAATTCTATTTTTACAACATGAAACAAATCGATAATTATTTATCATTAGAATAATTATAATTTTCTTAGCGGCAATAATTTTGATATTTACATATTTAAATTTTATTTTTCTTTTCATTATAAATCTATTTATACGTACTATTAAATATTCTCAAAATTTATTTAATCAAGCATTAATTTCTTTAGTTACTTATACCTAATTAAATTATTTTATTTAATATATAATAATATTTGTATAATATAATTATATATACAATATATAATTAATATATTGTATTTAAAGTAATTTTTAATATTTAAAATACCTTTAAAAATTATTAAATTATCAAATAAAATAAAATCTAAAAAATAAAATCTAAAAAATAAAATTAATAAAAATAAAATTAAGAAAATAAAATAAAGTAAAATTTTAAATTTTAAGCCATTTTCTCGTTAATTTCTACGACGTGTATCAAATACGTGTCTCAAGTTCACGATCATAAATTTAATTATATAGCGTTTCGTACGTTTATCTATTAAGGCTAATGGTAAGTTACGAAGCCGAGAGAGTCATCCTTGCGATCCAGAGATTGCATGAAAAACCTGTTGACGCCATCGCATCGGTTTCGGCATCGGCGTTTTCGTCGATTAGCTATTAATCGTCCGTTACAAAATTGGATGATTACTTTTCCGTCAATCGATATTGACGCAAGATCGTTCTTCTATGACGCAATTTACGAGCGCATTCGATTGCTTAATAGTCATTCGCTCCACTGAAGCATCACGAAGGCCGCCTTTGGACCGATTGCTTCCGGTGATACTTTAAAACAACGGTGCTCATAGATTGTGTGTCGCTATCTCAAAATTCGACATTCTTGTCTTACTGCGTTTCTATTCCTTGCTACGCAGCAATTTGGCCGGAGAATTTTATTTTTTTCTTCGTAGAAAAAAATAAATTTTAGTTACTGGTACCTAACTAAATTATTTTATTTAATATATAATAATATTTTGGATAATATAATTATACAATATAATTATATAATATAATTATATAATTACATAATTACACGTGCATGTAGGTGTGCATATATTGCATATATATTCAAAGTAATTTTTAATACTTAAAGTATCTTTAAAGATTATTAAATTAACAAATGAAATAAAATCTTAAAAATACATTAAAAATAAATAAAATTAAAAAATTAAATAAATCTAAAAAATAAAATTAAAAATAAATAAAATTAAAAGATTAAAAAAATAAAATTTATAAAAATAAAATTAATCAATATAAAATAAAAAAGTAAAATTAAAAATAAATAAAATTAATAAAAATAAATAAAATTAATAAAATTGCTAATAATAAATTTATTAATTTAAATAAAATGTATTAACATTTAGAAAAAAAATGGCACTTTCGAAAAAATTTCGAGTATTGACTCTTTTTTATAAAAATAAATGTAAATGTCGTCTGACAGAAATAATCAGTACTTGTCACACTTGAGTCAACTGCTTCGTAATTTTCCAGGAAAAAAAAAGATTTCTAGTGATACATTTTATAATATATGAAAACTTCCGTTCTTACAGAGGCACAGGAAATGCTATTTTACAAAGAGACTACATTAAGTATCTATGTGTAAGTAAGACACATCTATGTATAAGATTTACCAGTATAGTAATGCAAACAGACTTTCTTTCTATTATCTTCTTCTAAGTCGGAAAAAAGAATTAATTGTTGTACTCAATAAATGTGCAATATCACGTTTCTTAATAAAATAGCAGCTTTAATTTATACGATTACAATCGGGATTATAAATGCTTATTCATCGCAATAAACTATCCTAGGGACATTTTTTTTAATTAAATGTTCCTTTTTTAAAACAATATACATATTAAAATAGGAAACAACAAAAGAAAAAAACTTGCATGACTTATAATTTAAAAGTCATTAATGAAACTTTCTTATTGTTAGTATAATTAGCGGATCTCTTATATATAAATAGGTTGTGCTTATTCAATGAAAAAAAAATTTGGAACAGTGAATAAAGATAATTAGATAATGTCGCTTTTGCTTTAAGATCCGTCGAATGTAAAATTAGCCGAATAAATCGCCATATAAATTATCGACTCTTCAATTTATACTAGATCTAAATCTAGATCTACTAGATCAAATAAAATAATGCTATATATATTCTTAATACACTTAAAAATTACAAAATATGTTTTAATCATTTTCTAAATATTTATTTAGAAATTATGATTTATTAAAAATATAAATTATAAATAAAATATTAATATTTAATATATAAATTAAATATTTATAATTTAAAAAATTTTAAATATTGTAAAGTCAATTAAAATGTCATCAGTAGTTCTAATTTTTCCTTAAGTTCTTTAAGTTCATAGAAATTTTTAATGTATTGTATCTTTAAAGACGTCGAATTCTTCCACTAACATTTTCAATTTTCACAGTCACATTCACATCGTTTTTCTGTAATTTGCACACTTTTTTAACGAGATCTAGTGTCAAAGTTGGTTTTGGACGTCTTTTTAAATCTCCCAAATCACTCAAAAACTTATGTATTTACACGATAGATTATCATCCTGATAAATTTTTTCCTACATTCACGTTTCTTTCAAGTTGCATGCAAAATTTAATATTCACTCTTTGGTTTGTGATCAAATTTTTACTGATCCTTTCGGTCGACATATTCCATGACGTCCCAGTAAGCAAAAAATCATTGCTACAACGTTATTTTTGTTGGCAAGTATATAGTTTTTAACATTGTATGCAACATCAATCTGAACAAACTTTGACATCGATTTAGAGGTTTCGGTAATGTTGAAATTAACGTTTTTAAAATATTTTATTAATATTTTAAGCAATATATGTTATTAAATAATATTTTTAAAACATTTATAAAACATCAGTTAAAATATTTTTTTAGAATATTTATTAATAATATTTTAAACATATATTTATATAAAACATTATATCATAACGTTTAGAAAATTTATATAAAATCAACATTATAAAATGTTGATTAAATATTTCTTGCTTACTGGGGTGTAATAAGAGTTTTATAGTTAATAAGCCTGACTTGAAATTTAAAATATTTAAATTTAATTAATGAAAGGCTCGTATAAATTAAACAAAATTAAACAATCATATATAGTAGGCCAACTAAACGAGCAAATAAATAAGATGTAAAAAATTTTTTTATTAATAGTTAAATCATTAAATTAACATTCCGTTACAGAATCGATATAAATTGTAAACGTTTCGACTGCACTACAGTCTTTATCAATACATAAAAATTAAATATTAAAATATAAAGTTAGATGTTAAAAATACAAAGTTAGTTAAATATTAAAATATAAAATTGAAACGATTCTTCGCTGTTGACCAATAGATATGCAAGGCGATTGGTCTGAGATGCCAAGTTATGCGACATTTGAGCATGATTATCGTTTTAACAAGTCCTTTTCCCCGATATTTCAAGTGTGTGTTGCGAAGTCTGAATACCAAATGTCCTGGACATTTGGTATTCAGACTTCGCAACACACACTTGAAATATCGGGGAAAAGGACTTGTTAAAACGATAATCATGCTCAAATGTCGCATAACTTGGCATCTCAGACCAATCGCCTTGCATATCTATTGGTCAACAGCGAAGAATCGTTTCAATTTTATATTTTAATATTTAACTAACTTTGTATTTTTAACATCTAACTTTATATTTTAATATTTAATTTTTATGTATTGATAAAGACTGTAGTGCAGTCGAAACGTTTACAATTTATATCGATTCTGTAACGGAATGTTAATTTAATGATTTAACTATTAATAAAAAAATTTTTTACATCTTATTTATTTGCTCGTTTAGTTGGCCTACTATATATGATTGTTTAATTTTGTTTAAAATATTTAATTTTACCAAATAAAATATTTAATTTAAAAAATTAATTGTCCACAGTTTTTTTATAGCAATACTTCATATATTATTATATATACATAGTTCTGATAATACAATCTCTATTTACTTTATGAAATTAATTCAATAAGATAAAATATGTAATAGAAATAATTATATATTATATGTATAATATTGTGAGAAAAAATAAAAAGAGAATAATAAAATTAATAATTTGTTCAAATATATAACAAAGTTGAAATAAAATTTTTTTTTCTACGTCGCACAACATTATTCGATATATTTACTCATTTAGACAAATGTCATGTTAATTGAATTTTTGTCATTTTTATATGAATTTATAATTTGTCAATATTTCCAAAAAATTAACATATTTTGACTTTTTCAACATTTTTCTTTTAATTATTGCAGTGTGAAACTTTAGATCCCGTTTTGAATGTAAATCTGCTCACGAAGCGTCAAAATTCGAACAATTCCGTACAATTTGGCCTGACATGCGTGTAAAATTCGGTCCATTAAATTCGGATGCGCGTTTATCGAAGCATGATAAAATTACCAGAGTGAATCGTCAGGTTAAGTTAGGTTGTCGCTGGCGGAAACTCGATGCGTTTATTATCATCCGTCGCGAAGGGTCGATGACGATTTAATCACTCGATTGCAAAAAAAAAAAAACGCTTAGAACCGAAAAAAAATCTCCTAAAAGACATCCCGCCTTGACGAGGGCGAACTAAAATCAATCCTCTTCAAGGAAGGGTAGCAGACTGAAACCCTCGTGAGACAGATAATACGGAAGCCATATTTTCGCGTTTCCTCTTTCGTCACATTTGCAGTTTACTCTCTTGGCGAAAATCATCAGCACAAAACATGTAAGTACAGACTAGTCATTTAAAGTAAAATTTTACGTTCCATGTATACATATTTTTTCATATATGTTAAAATTTTTCAATCATACAGCACACAAGTTTGCAGCAATATTGCAACAACGTTGCAATATTTGTACATTGCATAGCAATATTGCAGAAATATTATATAGGCATAAATTTGCAATACAGTTTAAACAATGTTGCAGCAACATTTCAGAAATATTATGAAAATAAAATTTACACAAAAAATATTAGGTACAGAACATTCAGTTCGATCATGTATTTGGCACATTTCCAATAATCCAATAGTAATATTAAATATATATTTTATTGCATTATTGCTACAATGTTATAGAACAATATTTCTGAAAGCAGACATTTTCCCGTTGCTGCAACCTTGCAACAAGATTGCTGCAACATTTCACAATGTTTATGCAATGTTGTTGTGCTATATAGAATACGACAATCATAAAAATATATACTCATTTTTTATGTATTATAAAATGCATATCTATTTGCGTTACATTTATTTTCTATAAAGTAGAAATTTTTAAATAGAAAATAAAAATGGTAACAATTATAAGATTATTTATATTTATTTTTGTGATAAATATAATTATAGAATGTTGTATATCACTGTGTTAATTTATTTATTAATTGTAAATAGGATCGTATACAACTATAATTTATTATTTTATATAATTTTTTAAATATAATTTTATATAATTTTTCCCTAATTTTGAAATATCTTTATTATTAAAACATTTGACATGTGAATATAAACAATGTTGTGCTTAGATGATTTTATAATTAGCTAGATAAAGATGAGATGAAAATATGTAAATTTATCTTACAATTAGATAAGATGATTTTGTTTTAAATATATCTAGATAAAATTATATAACAATTTATCTTATTAACTTCCAGATAATATTATTTTTTAAATCGCTTATATATATATTGTATAAACACATTTATTAAGAAAATGTAAATTATAAAAGGAATATAAGAATATATTCATATTTTTATTTATAAATTTTTACCTCTTATTGCTCAAGTTTTACTTAAGTATTTTTATGTGCTATGACTTTGAAACCAAATTATCTGAATATGATTCTAGATAATTTAATAAAGATATCACTTTCTTTCATCTAAAATCAGAAACTTTTAATATATTATTTAATAAGAATAACTTTGTTTAAGAAAGTAATTTGCTACAGAAGAATTCTCGATAAAAAAGAAATTACTATAACAATTTCCTATAAAAATATGGACTTCTTGAATATCGTTAAATTTCCTTTTATAAAATATAATTACTGAATATAAAATGAAAAAAATAAAAACATAACAATTAATTCATTGATATAACTATATTAATAATTAAATTATATAAATATAATATAAAATTTCAAATTTTATAAATAATTATTATCTACACATATAATTTTATATATAATTTTTTTACATTATTTATAATTTTATAAATAATTTAAATGTTTTTTAAACATTTTTAAACGTAAACATCCTCATCGCTTTTTACGAAATCTTATCACTCATCTTCCCAATCATTATTGCATCTAAGTGTGCAATTATCAGAGTTTACTGTTATTTAAATAAAATTATATAGATGATCATCTAGATGAAATTTTAGCGTTGGCTTATCTTTATATAGATAAAAAAATATATATTATTTATTAATTAATGAAAGGCTCGTATAATTTAACAAAATTAAACAAATCATATATAGTAGGCCAACTGAACGAGCAAATAAATAAGGTGTAAAAATTTTTATTAATAGTTAAATAATTAAATTAACATTCCGTTACAGAATCGATATAAATTGTAAACGTTTCGACTGCACTACAGTCTTTATCAATACATAAAAGTTAAATATTAAAATACAAAGTTAAATGTTAAAAATACAAAGTTAGTTAAATATTAAAATATAAAATTGAAACGATTCTTCGCTGTTGACCAATAGATATGCAAGGCGATTGGTCTGAGATGCCAAGTTATGCGACATTTGAGCATGCTACGGATATAATACGCGAATTAAATCAATGTCAGAGAGAATTAAAAAATCTTTCAACTTACATTATCGTTTTAACAAGTCCTTTTCCCCGATATTTCAAGTGTGTGTTGCGAAGTCTGAATACCAAATGTCAAAATAGAGAGCGTGATGTATTTATTTATTACCAATGTTTTTTCTAAATTATGATTCAGCAAATTTTTTAAGTATGTCAAAATAACTACTGTCTAACAATTCGGTGTCTGTATTTAAATTAATTCCATTTTTCTGTTCTTTAATGTGGATCATTTCAGATATTAGTCTTTTATGGTAGTTCTTTTCGTGATCCATAATTTTAATATTGTCCCAGTCAAATGTATGTTGTTCGTTTAGAATGTGTTCTGTGACAACCGAATGTCTAGCAGAGTCTAATTTAATATTATTTTTATGTTCTTTAAGTCTCGTTCCTAACTGTCTTTTTGTCTGTCCGACATATGTGGCGTCACAATCGTTGCAATTCAATTTATAAATAACATTAGAATTCGTGGGGCAATTATTTTTGTCCTTTTGAACTCTTATGAAGTCATTCAATTTTTTAATGCAACGATATCCTACCACTACGTCAGGTCTTCTTATTGCTGAAGCAACTTTCTCAGATATTGATTCTATATATGGTATGACAAAATATTTAATGTTAGTATTAGTATTATTGGTATCTGTTATATTGTTATTATTAGGCTTGTTAAATTTCTTAGTTGAGAGATTTTTTGATCTGCGTTTTATTTCTGTGAAAATTAGATCAAGAGGATAACCGTTGGATAGCAAAATGTTAATAGCTTTCTCTATATTTTTTTTGTGAAATTGCGGATGTGATAGTAATAAAGCTCTATCTACCAAGTTATAAATTGTTCCTATTTTATGACAAGTCGGATGATTTGAAAAAAATGAAAGTAATCTACCTGAGAATGTCTTTTTGTGATACCAATCTAAATAAATTTTATTATCTATTACTTTGATCATTATGTCTAAAAAGCTTATACAACGATTATCCTCTTTTTCCAATGTAAATTGTAGTCTATCGTTATAATTGTTGAATTCGTTCAAAACATATGTAATATTGTCAGCGGAAGTGCATAAAATAATGTCGTCTACATAACGGAAATAGAAAGTCATTTCGCAATTTAAATTACTAATTACTAATGTTTCCAAGTCCTGCATGACTATATCGGCAATGATCGGAGAAAGTGGGGAACCCATAGGAGTCCCATAAATTTGTTTGTAAGTTATGTTATTAAAAGTGAAAAATGTAGAAGTTAATATAAATTTTATCATACCTATGAATTCATTTTTGGGAATCTTTGTGTGTGACTCTATAAAATGCCATCTATTATTGATACCGTTTAATGCAAGATCTACAGAAACATTAGTAAATAATGAAACAACGTCCAATGAAACTATTATGTCGGTATCTTGTATTGTTTTCCCTGATAGAATGTTGCATATATCAAAACTGTTATTTACAAAACTGTCCGCTCTAGGAAGGCTATCTTTTAAAATTTTATGAAAGAAAGAAGCAATATTATATAGAGAAGTATTTATTGAGGAAACTATTAATCTAAAAGGAATATTTTCCTTGTGGATCTTGGGGAGCCCATAGGCTTTAGGAAGAAGAGAGTCGCTTGAAAATAAATAATAATATTCTTTTTTGTTGATGAAATCTTTTTTCAACCATTTTTTTAATATTATTTATATTATTTATGTCTGTATCTTAGATAAAAAAAAGTGTTATCTTTATTAAATTTAATGTTCAAATAATTTGGTTTCGAGTTTTAGAACATAAAAAATATTTAAGTAGTATAACTTACAAATTTAAAATATGAATATAATTTTGATATCCTTTTTATAACTTACATTTCTTATAACTGTGTTTACATAAGTAGTCTTAAAAATAATATTACCTGGAAATTATCTAGATAAATTCGCCATTTAATTTTATCTTTTATTTGGATAAATTTAAAACAAAATCATCTTCCTCTCATTTAAGATAAAATTACATATTTTCATCTCATCTTTATCTAGCTAATTTAAAATTTTTTCATCTAAATACGTAATTATAGCACCGTAAAATTTTATTATATAAACTGCGTTTACATAAGTGTATCTTAAAATAATATTACCTGGAAGATATCTAAATAATTTTGCCATATAATTTTACCTTTTATCTAAATATATTTAAAACAAAATCTTCATCTCATATAAGATAAATTTACATATACATCTCACCTTTATCTAGCTAATTTCAAAATTTTTCATATAATTTTATCTTTCATCTAGATAAAAAATCAAAATCTAACTAAATTTAAAATAAAATCATCTTCTCATCTAAATAAATTTACATATTTTCATCTCATCTTTATCTACATAATTTAAAATTTTTTCCTTAAACACTGACAATTATTGCACCGTAAAATTTTATAATTTACTTCCATTAAGCAGTCTTACAAATCTGAAAATTATCTAGATCTGGAAGTTATCTAGATAATTTCACCATATAATTTTATCTTTTATCTAACTAAATTTAAATCCAAATCTAGCTAAATTTAAAACAAAATCACCTTCATTTCATCTAGATAAATTTATATATTTTCATCTCATCTTTATTCACATAATTTAAAACTTTTTTATTATAAACACTAGCAATTATTGCACCGTAAAATTTTATAATTTACATTAGTCTTAAAAATAATATTATCTGGAAGTTATCTAGATAATTATATCTTTTATCTTTCATCTTTTATCTAGCTAAATTTAAAACAAAATTTTCATCTCATCTGAAAATATGGAAAGATAAATTTCCATATTTTTATCTCCATCTTTTCTGGAAGTATTACTACTCATATTATCTGGAAGTTATCTAGATAATTATATCTTTTATCTTTCATCTTTTATCTAGCTAAATTTAAAACAAAATTTTTATCTCATCTGAAAATATGGAAAGATAAATTTCCATATTTTTATCTCCATCTTTTCTGGAAGTATTACTACTCATATTATCTGGAAGTTATCTAGATAATTATATCTTTTATCTTTCATCTTTTATCTAGCTAAATTTAAAACAAAATTTTCATCTCATCTGAAAATATGGAAAGATGAATTTCCATATTTTTATCTCCATCTTTATCTAACTAATTTAAAAAATCTGATATATCTAAACCTTGGCAATTCTGCTCTATAAACTATGAAAATTTCGGAAAAAAAGGAAAATTTCAATTTTCCTCCGTCTTGCTCCATCTGCAACTTCGTGCCCTCTCTCTCTCTCTTCAGGATTTTCTGGCCTTCGCTGCACTTATTATCTCCGCACGTGCAGCAGCGTGCATGTGCAACGAGCGCAATACCTACACGCCGGCTCTTCTTCTCCCTTCCGTCGCGCCCTCTCTCGTTCCCACTCGGCGGTCTGGTTCGCCGAGCGTATTGATTGAGGTGAATGCACGACGCCGACGTCGGCGTCGTCGTCGTCGTCTCCTAGTCCGCGGATGCGCGGGAATGGAAATGCATACCGTGAGGATAGTCGGTCGGAGTGACTATTCGCAACAGCTCCCATTCGAAAAGAAGAAAAAGGAGAGAGGGAGGAAGAGAGGTGGAGGAAGAGCATTATATACTCGCTGGATCTTCCGTGCGCTGTCAGTATCTCGCCCGAATTCGCGGCATCGAGGGGTCGCGAGAGAGCCGACGCATCCGCAAGATTAGATTCGCCTCGCTGCAGAGTGAGATCATTCGAGACTTCTCGGCGAACAAACTCGTGCTTTTTTTAACCCCCAGCGAATTTCTCGAAGGAGGAAAAGTCCTTCTTTATTTTCTTATTCCTTTCTTTTCGCGTGACGAGGATTATCATGGCCACTTACGCGACTTACAGGCACGTCGAGCTTGATAACGTCGGATATGGGAAGAAAAGGTAACGAGATGAAAATTGCGTATATTGCATGTATATATATATATATATATGTATGTGTGTGTATGTGTGTGAGTGTATTGCACTGCGGATATTTTCACGGATGACGTCTCTTTTCGGAAATTCAATTCCCCTTTTTATTCTTCAGATTTATCCTTCAAATTTCTTAGAATCTGACATAACGTTCGCGAGAAAAAAGAAAGAGATGCGAGGTGAGCGAATCAATAGTTTGTTATGAGACTTAGATATTTAGCCGACCAATAACTCATCCGTTTTTGCTCTTCTGTATTTATATAAAATATATTATTATATATTAAATAAAATTATATTATTATATTTAATATATTATATTTCTAAAAAATAAAATGAGAGACAAAATAAGATAAGATAAAGATAAGACAAGATAAGATAAGGGACAAGGTGACAGGTTTTTAATGCCACTTAGCTTTTTAAAAGACTGCTTGCATATAAAAATCATTACATTTTTCGTAATTTTCTTATTTTATCGCGACGCATCTTTTTTTGATAATCTTAAATAATATTTCTCAATAATATTCATATTTTCTATAATTTTCTTAATTTTTCGAAATCTATCTTTTTAATGATCTTAAATATAATATGTATCTCTCAATAAATCCATATTCATTACTAAAATTAAATATAGTTTGAAATATATAATTTATATAATAATTAAAAATTATATAATATAGTCTTTGTATAACTAATTAAAATAATATAAAATTGTTAATATATAATTAATATATTTATATATAAATATTTATATATTAATTATTTATATTTATATATTATATATTTATATATAAATTATATATATTAAAATATATATAATAAAAAATTCAGGAAATATTCTTATTGAACAAATTAAGTTGAACTATGTCTAGCTATTATTCAATGATACATTCGGATGCTGATCAGTACATCTATTTAATCGCATTGATCCAACAGATAGTGCTATTGCAGCAGGGAAATATTTCTCATCATTGCATTTCAGCGACATGAAATTATTGCATTTATTTTATGCGCTTTAAAACTTGTCAAACGATATTCGAAACGTATTTGCAAAACGCAATTAAAAATGTCTTATTTTTCGTTTTAGCGAATTTCTTCGCTTTATATTGATTTTGAATATCGAAATAGATGAATTAGCTTTCCCAAGAGACTTACTTGGAGAATAAACTTTATTCCATATATATTTTCTCGTTTTATACACTACTAACAGAAAATAAAGGAACATTTCTCCTATCCTAAAAATTATGTTATTTTCAAATCGCTGAAACTGAGCGAAAAATTATTGTAGATTAAAAATTAAAAATGCATTTTATATAAAGTTTCAACTTTAATGCAAAATCGATGGTTTTTACAATTTTTTTTAATTTTTTTGTTCTATGCTTTAAAAAAAAGATACGTTGCTTTGTTTCTTAAAATTATGCATTTTTGACACTTTGAATCTCAATTAAAAAATTTTTTTCGAAAAATTCTGCTCAAGTTTTATAATTAAAATTTTTCAGCGATTTTTTTAACCAACTTTGTAATTAAATCTATATTTTTCAGAACAAAGAAAATAAAAAAAATTGTGTAAAATCGACAGCACGTTAAAATTGACACATCAAATTTTAAAATGCTGTTTTAACTGTTAATCTACGATGATTTTTTGCCGAGTTTAAAGATACTATAATTTTTAGGATAGGAAAATTGTTTCTTATTTTTTTTTTTTTTTTTTTTTTTTTAGTAGTGTATTCAATATTTTATTTTAATTTATAAATCTTTTATTCGAAGACTTCTTATAATTAGACTGGCTGATATTTCTTAATTAAATTTTATTGTACAAAGATCTGTATTTCTT
The DNA here is from genome assembly GCF_048542155.1 of Nylanderia fulva. Classification (NCBI taxonomy): domain Eukaryota; kingdom Metazoa; phylum Arthropoda; class Insecta; order Hymenoptera; family Formicidae; genus Nylanderia; species Nylanderia fulva. The sequence continues at coordinate 968,489 of NW_028190632.1, read as the reverse complement.
TCTAATAATTTGTATTTACTATATTTTAATATATTTACCATTTTATGCACATGTTCCATTATTTTTTACCATGAAGGGTCTGAAAATAATAAAGCTAATATATTCTCTTGTCATCTATTTTATAATACAATTCTATTATTTATTATTATTTATTATATATTAAATATATTTTTAATGAATACATGTATATAACAAAATAATACGCCATTCAAATTTCATTATAATAATCGAGGGTCGAAATAACTGCAATCGTAATAAAGGTTATTAAAGCTGCATCAAAAAATGCAAAAAAGTCAAAATAATAATAGAAATTTCTCAACTTCGTGCTTAGACTCTTCCTTCCTTTCTCCCTTGGTTACGTAAAGACTTATGGAGCTTGTATGTGAGTCGAGTTTTATTAATGCAAAAAAATTGCATAGAATGGATATCGCCAATCATGATCATCAAGATGTAGGTGTTTGTTTCCGAGTGCAAAGTAAGAGGGAAACACAAATGGGCGGACACGGGGCGTGGGAGCGCATTTAAACCGATTATCTAGAGACTCGTGGAAAAGATAAGAATAGTGAAACTTGCGATTGTTCCATCAATTATGACAAGTTTCGTCGATTTGCATTTCAGCCGATAGTGGTTTTTTTTTTTTTTAGAGAGAGAGATGCGAGCAAAACGCTGCACTTTAATCGTGGTTTATTTATTGCAGAGATATAATTATCAACGAAATTATTTTCTTCTATAAATAGTAAAACATCTGTTAAATATGTTTTAAATAATATAATATTTAAATAATATATTTTTTAAATAATATAAAAATAGTCAGCGAATAATATAAAATTTTAAAAAGTCTTCCTAGTGTTTTTTTTTTTTTTTTTCATTAATCAACATTTATGGATACAATGTGTTATAAGAGAATAGGGTAATAAATCATTTCTACATAAAAAATAGGGTAACGTATTTTATAAAATTATATTATGTAAAAAAAATATTATTTAATCGATTATAATGAATAGTGATTAAATAAATTCTTAAAAATATCCGTAGATTAAAAAAATACATACACAAAAATTATAGCATTTGTTTATTAAGAGAAAGAAATAAAATGGAAAGTAAAAGTATAGCAGAAATGTAAATAAAATATAATATAATATAAATAGCAAATTTCAAAAGATTAAAATGTGAGGTAAAATTAAAATATAATAAAAATATAAAAATTTTAAAAATTAATAGTACTCATAAAAACTCGCCAAAATCGTCAAAATCTTTTTCACATTTCTAATTTTATGCAATTTTAAAATTCTGACACAATACATTAATAATCTCAAACTCTTGACTAATCATCAAATTATCTGTCTACCTAAATGTTTCTTATAAAATAGAGAGAAACGAGATAATAAAAAGAATTTTCAGCAATTTTTTATATAATATTGCAATTTAACTTTTCTTTTGAGTCATATTTTTTTGTAAAATTAAATTAAATAATTTTGAAAAATAATAATAAGACTTAACTGTTAAATTCGTCAGCAAAATTATTATTTTCGTTACAAATAAATTTGTAACATCGTTATCATTACATTTATAGAAGAAAAAGTAATTGTAATGATTAATGGTGTTAAGTTACAAGTTATAAAGAATATCTTAAGTAACAAATCTTCTTATCTTTTTAATCCTAGCATGACGTAATTAAAACAACCATAAATTCGAAATTTGCTATTTACAATATATTATGTTTTATTTGCACTTTTGCTATACTTTTATTTTCTATTATTTATTTCTTTCTCTTAATAAACAAATTCAATTTTTTATACACATTTACATACTATAATTTTTTATACATTATATAAACTATAATTTTTTATACATTTTAATAGATTTATACGGAATTAACTTACAATAAATAATTTTTTAAAAAATTTTTCCTGAAATATTAGACTCCCATACAGCACAAAATATTATGAATGTTTTCTAAAAATATTTATAAATATTTCTATAAAATATTCCATAAAAATATTTTAAAATGGTTTTAGGAATATTTTAAATAATTAAAAAATTTTTGTGATATAACATTTTTAGAATATTTAAAAAACTTTTAAAAATATTTTTAAAAATGTTCTTTATTGTTCAGATATTATTTCCTTAAACATTTGATACATATTTTTGAAATATTAATTTAAATCTATATTCCAAAATATTTCTGAAAATATTTTAAACATGAAAAAGCGGACATGGAAACATTTTAAAAATATTTTCGAGAATTATTTTATCTTTTAAGAAATATTTAAAAAAAATTTTTTTAAATATTAAAATATAATAAAATATTTTTAAAAATATTTTCGAGAATTATTTTATCTTTTAAGAAATATGTTTCAAAGGTTTTAAAAATATTTTGTGCTATATATGGATACGCATCAAAGATTAAATATTAAATATTAAAGAAATATTAAAGATTGCAATTTGACTAGTCAGAACAAGAAAAGGGAAAACTAAAATTTCTTCAGAGTTTAACTAGGCTCTGTAATATATAAATATAAATTTAACATATATAAGATAGGCAATAAGAGCCAAATCGCGGATGACAGTGCGTTATTCTAAACGAAACTAAATTTTTTCGTTAGAATTAAATACCTGTGCACAAGGCACCAAATTTTTACTTGGACACGGCCAAGATATAAAATTGGAATAATCTCTACAAGAGATTTTTAATTCCATGTATCCAATTTTATATCTTGGCCGTGTCCAAGTAAAAATTTGGTGCCTTGTGCACAGGTATTTAATTCTAACGAAAAAATTTAGTTTCGTTTAGAATAACGCACTGTCATCCGCGATTTGGCTCTTATTGCCTATCTTATATATGTTAAATTTATATTTAAAATTTCTTCGTTTGAATTGGACAAATTGTTAATGCTCTCTAGCTTGAAATGCATAGTCCACGTAGAGGATGTGGATACTTATGTACCTAGAGATGCCCTCCGTATACTTTTCCTTTGTTCTTACTGTAGTTGCTGATAGAGTGAAAGAGGGCTATTTTCTATCCTTCGTGTCATTACAAGACTGTAGGAAGTGCATTACAGTGTAGCAAGTGTACTCGTACATACGCGCACAAATGCACCTCTTATGCACTTGTCCAGACACAGATTAATAGACAGATCGCCAAAGGTCTGGATGAAGGAGAGACCAGTATTTCTCACTGATTTCAGCGCCATATCGTAGTAGTGGTCAATGCAGTAACTATTAATACGTTCCCAAGATAAGAGCGTCTCATGCTCATGAACTCATCCGGCGGCATGTACGAGATTTATCTTTTCGTAGCGTTCGCGTATTTCGGAAAGGACAGAATTTTATGATGTTATAAATAAATAAATAAATAAATAAATAAAATATTAACCTGACCTATTATAATTATTTTTTAATAAATGTTTCATTATTATTATCATCTAAGTCTAAGTCGTTTAATTAATTTTTAGTTTTTTAATAATTAATTTAATTTATTCTAATCATTTTAATATGTGAAAAATACTAATACGTATACGTTTTATAATGAATTAATATATTTTGAGAGTCGAATTATATATTTTTAATAATATAAAAGTGTTCAAAAATTATATTTGACTTTTAATTTTAATTATTTTAGCAAAGAGTTCCGAAATCTCTTACACACATAATAGGAATTTTGTTCATCCATATAATTCGCAATTAAGTATATATGTTAATTATTAATTTTAATAAAATACAAAATTAAAATTAAAGGTCAAATATAATTTTTGAACATAAATATATTTAATTCGTTATAAAACGTATACCCGTGATAGTATTTTTCTCGTACAAAAATAACTAGAATAAATTAAATTACTCATAAAAAAATAAAAAAATAATTAAATAATTTATATTTTATATGATAATAATAAAACATTTTATAAAAAAAACAGATTCAATAAATATAAGTATATATATAACATGTACTTATATTTATTGAATCTGTTTTTTAATAAAATGTTTTATAAGCTTAGAAAACTTGACTTCGACGTAACTAGCAAATTTTATTTAATTATTTCACGACGGTTTGACGTAATAAAATGTTTTATTATTATTATATAAAATATAAGTTTAAATTCTTTAATTAATTTTTAATCTTTTATGATTAATTTAATTTACTCTAATTATTTTTGTACGAGAAAAATACTATCACGGGTATACGTTTTATAATTAATTTAATATATTTGTGTTTAAAAATTATATTTGACCTTTAATTTTAATTTTTATTTTATTAAAATTAATAATTAACATATATACTAAATTGCGAATTATATGGATGAAAAAAATCCCCATTATGTGTGTAAGAGATTTCGGAACTCTTTGCTAAAAAATAATTAAAATTAAAAGTCAAATATAATTTTTAAACACTTTAATATTATTAAGAATATATAATTCGGTTCCCGAAATATATTAATTCATTATAAAACGTGATATTATTTTTCTCACATAAAAATGACTAGAATAAATTAAATTAATTATTAAAAAACTAAAAAGTAATTAAACGACTTAGACTTAGATGATAATATAATAATGAAACATTTTATTAAAAAAAGATTCAATAACTAGTAGGTCAAGTTATAATTTTTTATTTATTTATTTATAACATTATGAGCTATAGCTCTCATCTCGTTCGCTCTCTGTCTTGCTTTCATTCGGCAAGTCACAAACGATATATGATACTCGTATGTTCCTACTTCAACTCTCGAGAATCTGAAACAAACGAAACTCGTGTCCAATATACAGGGTGTCCGGTAACTAACAGACCAATGATTACAAATGGATTCTTTGGTCAATTTGGGATCGATTTTTCCTCAGCGAAAATGTCGAAAAAGGTCATCATTTTTTACAACTTTCCAATCTTTGTCATTATATATCTTTATAACTAAGCCTTAAATTAAAATTTTATTATAGTAAACTCTACCTGAAATTAACTGAAGAATGTAATTATGTTAGACTTTTAACTCCAAAACGTTTAGTTTTCAAAAAACCTATTTTTTTCAATCGCTTATAACTCGAAAATTATTGACTTCTCTACATTTTTGCTAAGGAAAAATCGTCTCCAAATTGGCCAGAGAATCCGCCCTTAATCATTGGTCCGTTAGTTACCGGACACCCTGTATATATTATATAAAAGTGTATAGCACGTCAGAAGCTTGTGAGCTTACAGCGATAAGTAAAAACAATTGCGTATCTATTTCATTGCGTTTATCTGTTTAAACGCGCGCTTTAATTTTTCCAACGTTTTTGCCTGTTTATATTTTAAAGGTCCTCTCTTCTAAAAATCTTGTTTTAAAGATCCTCTCCGGGAGCAAAATTCGAAAACATAAATTATTTAATATTTTTACTTTATTATTTGTAAATCCTCGGTAATTTCAAAATTTTTCTATTTGAAAATTATTAATTTTCTATTGACAATTAATTTTATCACAGACTTTACTCTTACTCCCATTGCACTTTCGTTTGCGGTTTTCAGTATACGATTTTTTATCGTAGTTACTGAAAATTATTATTGTGAATTATACTTGTGCAGTGATTTGAAGAATTTACAATTTCGTTGAAATTGTTGATTCTTCAAAAAAATTACGAGATTCGCGGAAATTGCGTGCTTTCTTGGCATTTTCCGTTCGCGGCAGGCGGTTTATTTTTGATTGTTGCAAGTGTTTTTTTTTTTTTTATTAAAATAGATAATAATAATGTAAAATAAATCACGATATTTGACAGATGTGCATATATATAGAAATTGTAATAATAATAATATTATATCATAAAATTGTAAATTGTTTCAATTTTTTATAGACTGCGATAAAAGATTTTACATTTGGATAAGAAACTGCGGTAAGTAAAAATATAAAATTCTTGAAAACGTACCAAAAATATTTGATAACGTAAAAAGGTGAACTTTGAAAAATAAGGAACTTAAAAATTGCACTAATAAATGGGCTATATGTGAGCCGTGCGCGGATGTAAGGTGTGTTATATCGAAATTTAATTAATAGAATTGAGAATTAATCCCAATTTTAAGTCTTACAAATGTCCAAGCTAATTTTTTGTACCTCGTGTACATTTTTGAAAGTTATATCGAAAAATTAAATTTCAATATGCGTCTTACATCTCACATTTCGCATACGGCTCACATATAGCCTATTTATCTCATACTTTATTTCAACCCTTATAGAAATTTATTACTGGTAACGCCAATTTATCAATTTTATTTCGAGTAATTAATCACTTTTATTTCGAATACTTAAATTACTGTATATTATAGTATTTTAAATACTCGAAATAAGTGATTAATTGGCATAGTGATAAATTTCTACAAGAGAATAAGGAGCCTTTAAATTCTTAATGTAAAAAATTTTAAGTAATTTTCTTTAATAAAATTTAATTAAAAATTTTTGAACACTGTGTTATATCACATTTAAAATCGTGATTATTTCAATAAAAAAACATTTTATGTGTAAAAAATATATTTTTTATATTTAATAAATTTTATATATATATATATATATATATGCATATGTAAAATATTCTCTTTCTCTTTCTCTCTCTCTCTCTCTCTCTCTCTCTCTCTCTCTCTCTCTCTCTCTCTCTCTCACACACACACACACACACACAACGGGGGCCAAATCTCTCAAATTGGTCTCATGATCAATTAGCCTGGATTCGCACCAGGGGCAAAGTCTGTTGGTAATGTCAAACGAATTTAGCCTGGACTTGCACCAGGGGCAAAGTCTTTTGGTCGAGTCGACGAAATTTAGCACGGACTCGAACCAGGGGCAAAGTCTTTTGGTTCAAGTCTACGAAATTTAGCACGGACTCGAACCAGGGGCAAAGTGTGTCGGTAAGGGGCAAAGTCTATCGCATGAAGATGGCGGTCTCTTCTTTAGGCAGGCCTTTGGCGATCTGTCTATTAATCTGTGGTCCAGATATATATATATATATATATACAGGGTGTCCGGTAACTAACGGACCAATGATTAAGGACGGATTCTCTGGCCAATTTGGAGACGATTTTTCCTTAGCAAAAATGTTGAGAAGTCAATAATTTTCGAGTTATAAGCGATTGAAAAAAATGGGTTTTTTGAAAACAACGTTTTGGAGTTAAAAGTCTAACATAATTACATTCTTCAGTTAATTTCAGGTAGAGTTTACTCTAATAAAATTTTAACTTGAGGCTTAGTTATAAAGATACATAATGACAAATATTGGAAAGTTGTAAAAAATGATGACCTTTTTCGACATTTTCGCTAAAGAAAAATCGTTCCCAAATTGACCAAAGAATCCATTTGTAATCGTTGGTCCGTTAGTTACCGGACACCCTGTATATATATACGCATGCATTCGTACGCACATATACCCTACATGATCAGAGATCATTGAGAACAGAAATATCTCCTCTCTCGATTATCTTACAACGCGAATCAGGCTGTAAGGCATCTCTAGATATATATAAATCTCTACAGTCTGACACAGGTTTCATGGAAACCTTTTTGGGATTCTTCAAGTGTAATTAAAAAGATTTCACGGTCCCCCAATTGTAATTAATTATGCAGTTAGCCGACAAATAAAATTGTATTCTGTATTTTAAAATAATTGATTAAATTGTTCAACTAAATATTATTTTGTTAAATGTACATATATATAGAAGTATTTAAATTATTTTAAATTAAATATAACATATATCAAATTTAACTTTGACTTAAATACTAATATATGTTCAATTAACAAAATAATAATTTAGTTGAAAAATTTCGTCAAGTTAACAATTTTTTATTTGTAGTGCAGTATTTTATATAAAGATGCATTTTAAAAAATTTAACAGATAACTGCAGTCTTATTTCATATTCTCTCTCACTTTTCTTCTAATTTAAAAAAAACACATTTAGTCTAATAAAAATCTATCTATTCTAATTTAAAATATATTTTTTTTAGAAATAAAATTAATGTTTCTGCTTTATTAAAAATATTATTTTATAAAGCTATGATAATTTTATTTTGCAATTAACAATGTCACAAAATATTATGAATGTTTTCAAAACATATTTCTATAAAATATTGCATAAAAATATTTTAAAATAGTTTTAAGAATATTTTTAAATAATTTAAAAATGTTTTGTGATAACATTTTTTAGAATATTTTGAAAAACTTTTAAAAATATTTTTAAAAATCTTCTTTACCGCTTAGGTAATATTTTCTTAAATATTTGATACATATTTTTGAAATATTTAAATCTATATATTTAAAAATATTTCTGAAAATATTTTTTTAACATGAAAAAGCGGACATGAAAACATTTTTTAAATATTTTCAAAAATTATTTTATCTTTTAAAAAATATTTTTAAAAGATTTAAAAAATTGTAGAAATATTTAAAAGATTTAAAAAAATATTTTATGCTGTATGGGATTGAACTTGCAATCTTTTTTTTCGTCAAAGCTCGAGAAACTTTCTAATTTAATATCTCATTTATACATAATAAATTATACGTTTAAATTTGAATCGATGTAACACATAATTGATTAAGTTCCCGGCTATTAATTAAGCAAATTCTCATTCGCGAATATAAAGATCTCGCTGGCCAAAAGATTAATGCAATTGATCTTGGTTAAAATCGTGCAAATGATCGTAATTGACTCGCGTTAAATTAACGCCCAAGCGCGAACAATTATTACTAATGATTATCATTGCTCCGCGCGTTTATAATTGGATACGGATCGGACAATTTTATTACACGAGCGCGGATATAATTGCTGCATGATTTTTTGTCGTTCGTAAAATTGTTTAATTTATTTATTAATTTTATTTTGCGATTCATTTATTTTCTTTTATTTTTTCTAAAAATACAGGGAGGGTAAAATGTAGGTAAAAAGAGTGTTAACTGTCTGACCATGATGACGGTCATCTTACGGGTTTCTGTCCTCATTTATGTTAGCTTGACGGAATCCAAGTACCATAACCACTTGCTGTTTTGTATTCACTTGGCGATGAAAAACCACAGATGTTGCGGAATTCGTCTCGCGCGTCATGTTAATAATGACTTCGTGCTGGGTGCCTCGGATTAATCGTGACTTTCTTTAATCTACCACTGAAATAACCGAGATAGGGGATTCTAAATGCGTTCCGAATTATATGATTTAGTGTTATATCTTAAATAAATATTCCCCGCCAAGGAAAAGTTATTGCGTCGCATATTAAAGCGTCTTTCATCAGCACAAAATATTTCGAAAATCTTTTAAAAATTGTTTTTAAAAGATAAAATAATTCTCGAAAATATTTTTAAATATTTTATTATATTTTAATATTTTTAAAAATATTTTTAAAATCTTTTCTTAAAAAATAAAATAATTCTCGAAAATATTTTTAAAATGTTTCCATGTCCGCTTTTTCATGTTTAAAAAATATTTTCTGAAAATATTATGTATCAAATATTTAAGAAAATATTATCTGAGCGATAAAATAGAACATTTTTAAAGGTTTTTAAAAATATTCTAAAAAATGTTATATCAGAAAAACTTTTTAAATCATTTTAAAATATTCCTAAAACTATTTAAAAATGTTTTTATGCAATATTTTATAGAAATATTTAGAATTATTTTTTTAAAACATTCATAATATTTTGTACTGTATGGGCTCCGTATACGAAGTAGATATGTATATGTGAACATATAATTTTATCACAAACTAATTTACTCAAATTAATTTATATATTATTGCATTCTGCGATTAATGAGATTCGAATTTTTTTCTTACATTCTGAAATAGATATTTTTCAGAAATTAATTTATTATGATATATTTTTACGATATGTGATATCGTCTTCGTCAAACGATTAAGATTGATAGTTTTTAACTTATCGGCTTTTATGATTATTGATGCATCCTTTTTTGTCACCGAGATACTTCCGTTACAATGCTTTTTCTATATAGAAGCCTGATACAGCGACTTCGGACGATAAACAGACCGAATCATTGTAACAAAGCTTCTTTGTAATCTGCTCGAATTACTTGAAAACATTAGTAACTGTAACTCTGTTTTGATACATAACATCAAAAATCGTGAATAAAATTATAACTCCTAATCTAGAATTTTAATTTCACGGAGAATAATAACACTTTTTGATTTGAATAAAAAAAAGATCGAAATAAAAAAACAGTTATTTCAGAATTAATAATGATATGTAATCACATTTTAATGTAATGTTATAAAAATATCAACTACTAGGTTACTTTAATAAATAAGCCACTTTAATAAATAACCACTTTCTAATTTATAATTTACTTGAATTAATTTAATTCACGTGTTTTGATATTTTCTCTTTGCTCGTATATATATGTATGTCATTTCTATTAGCGCTAAATAAAGTCCAATCTATTTTATAAATGAATTTTATTTTAACTTAATTTAATTTTAATTAATATTATTTTATAAAATTTATTATTAATATATAAATTAATATTAATATATAAAATATATATATATATAATATTTACATAATATATAAATTAATATTAATGTATAAATTAATGTAATAAAATTTTATAAAATGCTATTCAGATGTTAATTGAGTCCGAATTATACACTCGAATCGTTTGACAGAAAATTAGATTTATATTGAGGCTCTGATTAAAATCAATCGAATAAAATAAAGAATTATTATTATTATTATTATTATTATTATACTAAAAATGCGATTTTGTTTTAAGATAAACGTTCGTGCTTAAACGTTCTCGTTTAATGGCGCGTACCATCTTGCTACCTAGTCCTTCTTCTGCGCCGAATTATGCTTGTGACAGATCGATGTCAAATATAAGGGATATCGTACCCGATGGTACGACCTCATCCCCTTGACAAATCGAAATACTATCCTCGTGCCATCCCGCACTTTTACGAGGTTAATCGATGTTTGTTACGATGCTACAAATAAAATTGCGACACTTTGATCTTTTTCTTTGGCGATATTTTAATGTTTTTTTTTTTTTTGAGTTCTTCAAGACGATGCCTATTGCAAATATATCTGTCAAAGACACGAGAGAAATTTATTTTATTCCATCTTTTCAGTTTTGTTTTATCAATCAAATTATTAAATAATTTTTTTACAATTTTTAATCTTAAATATGTTATTTTCCTAAATCCAATCAATAAAGTTTAGATCAGAATTTACAATGATTATGTTGATGCTAAATAAATATTAATATTAATATTGAAGATATTATATAGTTTTATCAAACTTAAACTTGTATAATTTGTCTGCGATTCCAAAAAATGTGCAACATTCATAATATATTCAATAATTGTGAAGATGGAAGATTTTGATATGTTAGATATCTAACTGATTGTATAAGTACCGTAGACAATAGACACTTATCTATTGTCGATTGATATCGCCAAGACTGACACAAGGTAAATCCTGAGAATATTCGATGAATATCATAAAAGCGGCTATTGAATATATATTCTCCGAACATTAGACGCAAGTACAATAGTACGTACTAAGGCTATTTCTATGTCCCACTTTTCTGCTTCTCATACACACCGTGAATATCTTCTGGAATATATAATGTATATTTTTATGTCTTCGGTACTTTAGAATGTCTATAGTATATATCTTACATTGTAATATATAACGGATTCTAACGGAATGTAATATAACAGGTATGTTATACGCAACAAACATGTTATTAGTTGTAATTTCCCGCTCATAAATATAACATGTAATACACGAGAGAAAATAGGGGGCCTTTTTGAGTTTAAATTAAAAGTTTCAATTGTACTCTCTCTCTCTCTCTCTCTCTCTCTCTCTCTCTCTCTCTCTCTCTCTCTCTCTCTCTCTCTCTCTCTCTCCCTCCCTCTTACAAAAGAAACTGTAGATTATTTTTCTATATAATTTTCCCCCTCCATACACACACATATGCACTTAACCCATCTTTAATGAGCTTTCAATTCCGTCTTGGAAGAAACTATTTGATATATCTTCGTGCAGCCACTTTTGCATCGCTTCAACGATCTCTTCATCCGCGAATGAAACTTTCACTTGGCAAAATCGAACAGACTCTTGACTCTGAATAGGCATATTTATAAGAATAATATGTTTAGATGCGCACATATCTCTTAAGAATCCCATACAAATCCTATATGAAATTAGACCCCGATAAAATCATTTGATTTTCTCATATATTGGTAGCTTATAATTTGCTGAGCAAAAGATATAATAGGATTAGTGCAAGATTTAAAAAATTCTATATAAAATTAGATCCCGGCAAAGTCAGCTGATTTTCTCATATATTGCAGCTTATAACCTGCTCAACAAAAAATGTAAAAGGCTCGGAGCTAAATAATGAACGGTTACTGACTTATAGCCAGTCGAACATGAAAAACTCGCGCTGCGAGTATTGTTTGACTGGCTGTAGGTCAGTAACTGTCCATTATTTAGCTTCGAGTCTGTTACATCTTTTGTTCAACAGATCATGTGAGAGTACCAAAACTGATTTCACCAGTCTCAATTTCATATAGGATTAGTGCGGGATTATTTTTAATCTCGATCTTCAATTCTTAATATTATATTCTCTTCGTCACTTTGATTTTATAGGGTGTTGAAGCCATCTGGCAATAATAGCAGCGATATTTAGCTTCGAGTCTATTACATCTTTTATTTAGCAGATCATGTGAGAGTTCCAAAACTAATATCACCAGTTCCAATTTCATATAGGATTAGCACGGGGATCCTAATCCAGATCTTGAATTCTTAATCTTATGATCTATTTATGATTTTAATTTTATAGTGTGTTGAAGCCTCCTGGCGGTGATAACAGCGATATTTAGTTTCGAGCCTATTACATCTTTTGTTTAGCAGATTATGCGAGAGTTCCAAAACTGATTTCACTAGTCCCAATTTCACATAGCATTAGTGCAGAATTCTTTTTAATCTGGATCTTGAATTCTTTATCTTATATTCTACTTATCACTTTAATTTTCTAGGGTATTGAAACCACCTGGCGGTGATAACAGCGATATTTAGTTTCGAACCTATTATATCTTTTATTCAACAGATCACATAAGAGTACCAAAATTAATTTCACCAGTCCCAATTTCATATAAGATTAGCGCGAGATTCCTTTTAATCCAGATCTTGAATTCTTAATCTTATGTTCTATTTATCACTTTAATTGTATAATGTGTTGAAGCCTTCTGACGGTGATAGCAGTGATATTTAGCTTCGAGCCAATTACATATTTCGTTCAACAGATCATGTGAGAGTACCAAAACTGATTTCACCAGTCTCAATTTCATATAGAATTAGTGCGGGATTCCTTTTAATCTCGATCTTGAATTCTTAATATTATATTCTCTTCGTCACTTTGATTTTATAAGGTGTTGAAGCCATCTGGCAATGATAGCAGCGATATTTAGCTTCGAGCCTATTACATCTTTTATTTAGCAGATCATGTGAGAGTTCCAAAACTGATTTCACCAGTCCCAATTTCATATAGGATTAGCACGGGGTTGCTTTTAATCTCAATCTTGAATTCTTAATCTTATATTCTACTTATCACTTTGATTTTCTAGGGTATTGAAGCCACCTGGCGGTGGTAGCAGCGACATATTCGGCGCAGGCCCGGAGGAGATGACGAGTCCACGTCGTGTCAAGATCCACAATCAGTCCCAATTGGGCTCGGCCCTTTTCGGCAACGCCAACGGCACCGATAACCCGCATACTATCCTGTCGCCGCGGTCCAATAAACCCGGTAATGATTCATACAATCGTCTGTTCGGTCCTCCCGATGCCCCGCCCGTCAAAAGTCGAAATGCAAAAAAATATAAAGACACCAATACTCTCTTCAACGGTGAATCGTTGGCTTCGATGTCGTCATCGAGCTCCTCGATATCGCGCTCCAAGAGCACAATCAGCAACGGCAGTAGCTTACTGCCGAACATTGCTAACGGCTTCCCTAGCAACGGCAATAATTTGTCCAACGATATTACAGGTAAGGCCCATATAATAATCACGAACGGAAGAAGTAGTCGCGAACTGTCCCGGGATGGGTACAAGTGATTCATTTATTAAATTGATGCAAGAGTGATTTTTATATTAAGTTGATGCAAAAGATATATCATAGTTTTTCAAAAATTCTATCTAGAGCGTTTCTATGAGGAAAACGATAAATTTTAATAGTATCTTCTAGATGTTATATTTTCTAACAAAAAATCACATTCTATTGATCTAGTAGACTCTATTTTCCAATTAAGAGCAATGATCTAAATGTGTTCTGTCTCATTATAGAGTGCTGAAAAAATTAGACAATACCTGACTTTATCTGATTGTGGTAAAACTTTAAAAAACGCAGTCAGCCTCAATGACCTTGACCTTGACATATGCTGCCAACGTCACTGTTCTGAATAGCCTTCAAAAGCTTCTATACATCGCTCGTTGTTTATTAAAAAGTTAATAACAAACAAATTTCCACGAATTATTTTATTTTCAGACATTATGTACGTTTTAAAATATAGAATAGATTCATTTATGTGCAATAAATTAATGTTTTTTAATAAATAACAAGCAACATTTTTTTGGAAGATGCTCATAACAATGACCTTGTGACTAATACATACGTTAAGGTCAAGGTCATTAAGAGTGGCAGTTTTTTTTTTTAATTTTATCAAACATTTTTTTAATATGATCGAAATATATATAAGTAAGTTTTAATCATTATTCATCATCGTCAAAATTTGCTTATGAATCAAAAATCAATTCTTTTATTAGAATATTCTTCTCCCCTCCTCCTTCTTTCTCTTTTTCAACAGAAAAACAACAAATCTTTTGCATTAACTTAATATTTTTTTAAGAAAATTATATTGCATTTAAATTAAGCAATTCGATAAAATTGCAAGTTAAATAATATATATAATGAGAAATTAATTATTACATGTAACATTTAAAAGAATGATAATTCGTGATACACGTTTATTTGTAGTTAATTTCTGTTAAATTTAATTTATATTTTGTATGAATTCGTCAGTTTAACGCGAATATATATATATATTTAAAAAAAATAAAATATCCTTTTTTCTTAAAAATGTTGTATCAATACTGGATAAAAAAATAATGCATTATATCAATTAAGAATATTAAACCGTCCCGAGATTTTCTAAACTGTTCTCGCATTCGTGATCAAATGCTTTTTTTCTTATCAAACTTGCCAATAATTTCGATCTAAGTTAAAATGTGTGTCGGCTTTTAAAACTTATTTCTTGTGTTGAATATTACGCTTATCACGACGAAAAATGCCTTCTTCTGTTATAAGTAGAAACATTTAATCTCTGTAATATATATAATTTATATTTACATTTCCTAAAATTATGTCCGCAAATTTTACATTCATTTTATTTAATAACGATTTTGCTACCTTTCGCAATTAATTTAATATAATAATAAATTTATGATTAATAATAATAATAAATTTTGATTATATATAGCGTGTTTCGCAAAATATTCTTTTATAAAATATGTATTTTACTATTACAACAAAATTTTTACATGAACTATATTGTACGGTCTTTATATTATTGTCTAGTCTAACCTTTTTTTAATAATGTCGTTTTTCTCGAATAATTTTCAAGCAGCTATTAGGAGAAAGAAACGATTTCGTAAGTGTGTAACAAGACATCATTCAAATAGATGACACGCAACATTTTCATCACATTTCCTTCTTTGATCATTATTATTATTAGATGCGAAATTATTAGAAAGTAATTTCTCGTAAATTAATAGAAACTTTTCTCTCTCTTACATACACACACAAACATACCATCGAAAATTTCACGAAATTGTACTAAAATTATCATTATGATAAAGAAAATACTTGATTTTTGACACGATCATAATTTTTACAGATTTCATTATCAGACGAATTTTTCAACATATTATTATTATTATTATTATTATTATTCCAGAGCCTGCCACAAAAAAATAAAAAAAGACACATATTTTGAGTTAGACATTACTGCATATTATTTAGATTTTAAGTTTGTACCATACACACATCTTACAAATAATATTGTACATCCGCTTTGTGCATTTAATTATTAGTTATGTTACATTAATTATCCACTTACAATAATAAACTCATAGTAAACGACATTGATGCAATTATTATAGCATAATAAAAAGGAAAATATATATGTTTATGAGATAAAATATTATTTATTCTTCTGACGAGATATACGCGCACAATTTGTTTAATAGATGGATTTGGCAAATTATAAGGAGGCACACTGTGATTTATAAATTTGTTAGCAAATAAAAAATTGTCAGAAGTGTATGATTTTGCGAAGATGCACAGATATTTCAATGTCGTTTGCGAGATGTTATTCACGAACTTTTTGGCACCTCGTATCACATGCACCATCAAAATCGATAGCAATATATTTTTCTATAACAATAATATTCAGCTTATTTAACACAAACGCACGCATGATTAAAAGAGAGAAGTCTTTCTATAACAATGATAAAGTATTCAAAAAAGATCATTGATGACATGACATTATCGGCTGTAATAAAAATGTCATTTCGAGACATTTTTCTTCTATTTATTAAATCTGCATATAATATATGCAACTGTTTTTACAACACTATCGTTATTTTAATTTTCATACTCTTTTACCAATATAAATATTTATCCCTTCTTTGTTTATATAATACGAACGTTTTTACATTGCTTTTTTTATATCGTACGAACGAATCTTGTGTGTTTGTATTACGAATTCAAGATATTAAAAATTATTTTGCTTTCATGTATGTATTATATGTACATACATATGAGACAAATAGATATTCAAATCATTAAATTATATAAAAATTTAATTTTAAATTACTCAAGAATTTAATTTTTAATTTAATAATGTGAGACTAAAAAAGGCTTTGAGGAGCAAATTGCAATTAAATGCATATATTAACATTTGTAAATTTGTAATTTGTGAGATACTTAATACCAGTTTGAAATATAACTTTTATAACTTAGAACGAAAAATTATTTTATAATAAACAATATATGTAAAAAAATCATTAAAAAGTCGTGAGTCACAAAAAGATACAAATATCTTTTCAAAAGTAAAAACAATATTAAGTAAGTATAAAAAATTAGTAAAGTATAAAAAATTTATCAGTCAGAATATAAAATGTGTCTATAAAATTATTTGGTTGATGGACTGTTGATGGACATCTGAAACGATTCCTCATGACAAAGTCGAAATCTATCATCCACAAAGCCTTTTAGCCTCCATTCTACTTCATCTTCTTTATAGAGATAGCTACCCTTTCATACATCTTAAATGACAATAGAAGTTTAGTCGTATTATTTTAACATGTATATTTTAAAATGTATATTATTTTAAAGCCTTTCAATTTTTTACCAATATATATATGTATATATTCTTTTTAATTTGAAAATTTATATTTTTTAGTAGTTGCATTTCGAAGTTTTAGCATATTAAAATAAAATTATAAGTATATTAAAAATTAAAAACTAGCAACTTGAAAAATAATTTAGATATCAAATAAAATTTAAGTTTAATTTTAAATTAAAAACTTAAATTTCAAAAATTTTAGAGTATAATAATGTGTTATAAATGATTAATTATTTATTTTTAATAAAACTTCCAAATATATGTATACGATTTTTGGAAAAATATAATTTAAAAAGACATATTTTTAAAAAATCTATCGAAAAGATTTTAAAATAACTTTCTCTCTCTCTCTCTCTCTCTTGACTCTATTGCCATTTAAATTTAATTATCATCTATGAAAGGCATAAAGTAGCACAGTTGAAATTATTACATGTCTCAAAAATATAATACATTTACTTTAGCATTTTTCGCAAAAATCAGTTGGTCACAAATAAACTGTCATGATGACAAATTCTCAAATATATAAATACATTTTTTTAAATATTATTTTTTTCTGAAATAAAATTTTAAACAATTCACGAAAAAAAATGTGTTCCTAACGTAGAACCACTATGATACATTTATGCAGAATTTGAATAAATGTAAGTATCTCTGCGATTCGTCCGTACGAATTGCGGCGTATTAACACAAGTTGGTTGGGTTACGATTATGGATTCGCGATGGTGCATGGGGGTGAAATGGGTCCGGCTCTCTCTCGCTCGTCACTTTGTACGCACGCACGGGTGGCGAAATGAAAATGGCTGTTGACATGGGGTTTTGGGTTTCGCTCTGCACCACGTCGTCGCATCCCCCTGTAGGAGGATTGCCGACGCGCAACCCGGTCACCGGAGACGGAATTGAGGTGACGCCTGCGAGATGCAACCCACGAAAGTGCAGAGGTAATGTTCACCAATTATTCCAATAGTCTGTCAAACGATTCTTAGAAAGTTATACCCTTTCTTCGATCCTTTTTTCGACAAAAACAACGCAAAAAAATTATTATATATTGTATATATATATATATATATATATATATATATATATACACGCAAAAAAAT
The DNA here is from genome assembly GCF_048542155.1 of Nylanderia fulva. Lineage (NCBI taxonomy): Eukaryota > Metazoa > Arthropoda > Insecta > Hymenoptera > Formicidae > Nylanderia > Nylanderia fulva. The sequence continues at coordinate 949,968 of NW_028190632.1, read as the reverse complement.
ACACAGACTGTAACGTTAATAATAACCACAGATCTAACAAGCATTCGTCATTCTGATGTCGAAAGACATCATTAGACGTCAAAATATCGTCATTTTAACATGTATATATATATATTTAAATATATATATTAAATATATATGTTAAATATAAATATATATATATATGTATATTATAAGTATATACACATATATTAAATATATAAATATATATATATATATTTAATTTGTGTTATTTTAAAACGTTTATAATTAAAACGTTTTGATTTTATTTACAAATATACATATATATATATATTTATTTAATTTGAAAATTCATCATTTTTCAAGTATTTGCACATTTCAAAGTTTTAGGATATTAAAATAAAATTATAAATATTATAAAAATTAAAAGTCAGCAATTTAGAAAACAATTTAGACACTAAAAAATGTAAGTTTAATTTTAAATTAAAAAATTTTTTTAATTTTAGAGAATAATAATATGTTATAAATTAATTATTAATTTTTAATATCTAATAAAACTTTCAAATATATATGTATACAATTTTTGACGTCAATTTGCTATACATATGTACACATGTACATGCATATAGTACGTGTATGTGTGTGTGTATTTTATTATTACATTAACATTATAAGTATAGTCTGTGCATTTTTTACAAATTATAATAATGCAGAAACTTTTTCTTTTCAAAAACAGTTTGGAATCGATATACATATCGATTTCTAATGAACTAAAAGAAAATGAGAAAGAAAATTGTTTAAAAACATCTAATCGACTCTAAGAAAAAATATATACATAATATACATATATATATATATACATCAATACATATATAATATCAAAAATACATATATACATGCATACATATATACACATATGTATGTATGTATGTATTTTTCTCGGAATAGATTGGATTTCTTAAAACAATTTTTTTTTTGTCAACTTTAGTTTGTCATTTATACAATAAATATTAATACAAGTTGATAAAAAAATGTCACGAAAGAAATTCGCGCTTTCTAAATGTTATAACTATAAAAGCAGAGGTTATTCGTAATTAATTTTTGTAACGATAAATACATGCTTGTGTTTATAAGTATATAAAATGCTAGATATAAAGCCAGAACATATGTTACGAAAGTTTGAAGAAAATTGAAGGTGGAAAATTGCATCAGGCTTTTTCTTATGCGTTTAAGTCTTCTATTATTTTTAAAGCGCGAGTATAACGTTCTTCAAAATAATCGGCAAATTTATACTGGTTATGTTGTTCATTGACTTTTTGTATAATGTTCCATTTCTCGCATAGCTTCAATTTCAAAGCTTCAGGGAAGGCTTCAGAAAGACATAATAAACTAGTATTCTCATAAATCTGTGAAACTTGAGTTTCTCTACTAAGCGAGGCATTAATTTTATTGGCTAATTGATTTAATTCAATTTCTATCGCTATGAGACACGTTATAGGGAATGACTTTGACTCTAATTTAGGGAGAATTGAAGCAACCTGGTATTTCCAAATCAATCTTTTCCTTATGCTAGATGTTAATTGGTCCATATATATACACAAGTCTGAAGAATATGGTATTTTGGTTGGTGTATAAGTACATACCAAGGATATGCTTGGAAAGGAATATAGTACCTGACCCCAGGTAATCGCAAAATGCTTAATTTTATGTATCGCGTTATCGCGCACAAGATCATATTTGACTTCCATCATAGCAAATAATTCTTGCATTCCTGGCATAGCCAAATATTCCTGTTCTAAACAACTCAAATAACATATAACGATGACATCGTCTTCGATAGCCATAGCATCAGTAAACGTATACACATCCGTTTTCGTATAATTTATACTATTTATCTTGTAGTTATAATGGAGCTTTCTTAAATTAAAACGAGGCGTTTCACGTGCACTTATTAAAAACGCGATAACTTGTCTTGGACTACAGTTCACTCCGGGAAGAATCACGTTAGTCGGGGGAAATTGATCCAAAAATTCGAACTCGTCAATAGATAATCCCGATTTCTCCCGATCTGTTAACATGTCTATCAATGGCACTAACATGCCATTCTCATCGTCGATTGTCATTTCGGTTTGTGCCTTGATTGAGTCTGCCAGTGTAACCTATTACGAATTTTGAATTTTCCTCATTTTAAATGTCTTAATGAATATCGACTGAATGCATGCATAACTTAGCTCTTTTAAAATCGGTAATAAGAGCACTATCTCATATACATACTTGATCATCATTATCCTCGACTGCCATTTCGAAATGTTCCATATTGATTGAGTCTGCCGGTGTAACCTATTACGAATTTTGAATTTTCCTCATTTTAAATGTCTTAATGAATATTGACTAAATGCATGCATAATTTAGTTCCTTTGAAATATATATAAAAAATTTAGCTCTTTTAAAGTATATATAATATATACATGAGTTTAAAAAAATTATTGACACAATCTACTGCATAATAATATTATACGTGTGATCATTTTGTTCACTTGCGATTTTGAAAAGCTATAATAGAATAATACGCGCGAGAACGATATATATTTTTTAAAATAGATTTAATTAGGTATTTTTTTCGAAATATGTAAGACATGCGTTTCAAGAAATCGATAATAAGAGCACTATTTCATATACCTACTTGATTATTCTCGTCGATTTCGATTTCGGCGACTCCGATTTCGATTTGTTCCATGTTGTTCGAATCTATACGCATGAGAACGGTATATATTTTTTAAAATAGATTTAATTATTTTTTTTCGAAATATATAAGACATACGTTTCAAAAAAATCGATAATAAGAGCACTATCTCTCATACATACTTGATACAATTGTTTCGCAGAAATTGAAAAAGTTTCTCTGATTCCTGAAAGTGTGTGAGCTTCTTTGCGAGGCACAACTTCTTCTAACATTAACAGTTAAAAATGTATACCAGATAATAAAAAGTTGAGAAGAAGTAAAGAAACCAAGAAACAAGGTTAAACAATATAAACGTAGGTCTATAAACACAACTATAAAATTGTAAATAAATGTACATTTATACATGTAATATACACATTATACATATAATATATAATATACACAATACAATTTTACACATAATTTGTATAAATTTTGCAATTATTATAATTTATAAGAAGCATTAATAAAAATTATAAATATATATATATAATTTTACACATAAAATTTTTCAATTAATATTTATAAGCATATAAATGAAAAATAAATAATTGATTCTCAGCTTTTTTAATCTGTTTATTAATATATATTTCACGTGTCTTACATATATCGAAAAATTTATTTAAGAATTATAAGTTTTAAATTTTATTCTAAAAAATAAGTAAATTTAAATAAACTGTTAAATAAAGTATAAGTTATGCATGATTTTTTATTTCTAGAGGTTTAAAATTTAAATATATCAATGTTCGTATTTATTTCAAGTAACCTTATTAAAAATACTTTTTTAATAAAATAGTTTTTCAAAAGTGTATATTTAATTAGAAGAAAGAAAATTAATTGGCTGTGAAAGTTTTATTTTGAATGAAACGCGGATTCATTAATTGAATACTTCCGCTAATAAATTCGTGCTAATTGTAAGTGTAAGAGTTTAAATGCCTCGTTATTTTGTAGCACATGCAATATATGAATTTCATTAAATAATGTAATTATAAAAATAATAGTTTTCTGCGAGCGTTCAAAAGGTTGCAAAAATTTTCGCTATTATTTCAAAGACCAAAATCCACAAAATAATTAATACCTTTAATAATTATCACCATCGTTTAACCTTTACATATGAGACGGAATCAGACGGATGTATTAATTTTTTGAATACAACGATCTCTCGGTCAAATGGAAAGCTTGTAACAAATTGGTACAGGAAGAACACGTGTTCGAACAGATATATGAATTTCTTTTCCAATCACCCTTTTAAATATAAAATAAACACAATTTTTAATCTTGTAGATCACGCGATTCTCTTATCTAATGACCAGTTTCACGACGAGAATATTAATATCGTGAAACAGATTTTATTTAATAACTGCTTTCCTAAACATGTAATGATCGTTGGGTTGATAAAAGGATTAATTTTTTAAAACACAGAAACACGAATGAATCGAGTAATGAGCGAAATATTGTTAATAAATCTCCTTTCATTTCACTACCTTATGTTAATAGCTTAGGCGATATCGATCGAATTTTTAAAAATATCGGATTTAATGTTGTTCATAATATTCCTAAAAAAACGAATCATTTAATTACACTCGGCAAGGATAGACTGCCTTTTTTTTTTTTTTTTTTTTTTTTTTTACGCAGTGGGAAGGATAGACTGCCTACAGATAAAAAGACTGAAGTGGTTTACGAAATTAATTGTAATGATTGCAACGCGTCATACATCGGACAAACAAAGAGACATCTGTGTACACGTGTAAAGGAACATTTCAGCAACATCAAAATGCATTCGAGTAATTTATCAGTTATCAGCAAACATAAAATTAAATTCGATTACGATTTTGACTGGACTTCGCCTGTTGACGTAAGAAAAAGAGAAATCGCTGAAATGTTTTTTATTAAGAAAAATAATAACGCTATTAACTTACAAAAAGATACCGACAATTGAAGTAATATCTACGTCATTTAGTCTCTCATAACTCGTCTAAGAGTCTTGACGTGTTGTCAAACCGACACTATATTCGTTCTTGACATCTTAAAATATATAATTTTATTTTTATTTTCACAAGTATGTTTCGCTTCTTTTTATTATTTTGTAATATTGTTAAGTAAAGTAATTTTTTTATTGTATTAATCTCTGTACTGTATTTTTTCTCTATGTATATCTAGATCACTTGATAAGGACTCAAAGAAGGATCGAAACGTTGTGATTTAATAAATAATATTTGCCAGTACGGTCGAGAGAAGAGTTTTACTTTTTTAAATTCTGTCTGGCGATTCTCAAATATCTACGTTTTTATTTTTTTAATTTTTAAAATGTATTATTTGAAAATTTAATTAACAAATTAACACTTTAATCAGCGGGTTTCTGTCAAAAAATATGAATAAAGTATTAATTTGCTAATTAAATTTTAAAATAATATGTAAAAAATATTAAAATATATAATAAGTTGTAAATATTATGTTATAATACCTTATCCGCGAATAATATTTTTTGACAGAAATCAGCTGATAACTGTCAAAAATATTAATCGAATTTAAGGTATTATAACATATATTATTTAAAAAATATTATTTTATAATTTCTATAACATATTATTATTTTAAAATTTAATTAGCAAATTAATAACGCTTTAATCAGCGGATTTTTGTCAAAAAATATTAATAAAGCGTTAATTTAATAATTAAATTTTAAAATAATACGACAAAAATTAAAATAGTAATATGTTGTAAATAATATGTTATAATATTTTATCCTCTCGATTAATATTTTTTGACAGAAGTCAGCTGATAACTGTCAAAATTATTAATCAAGTTTAAAGCGTTATAATATCATTATAAAATAGTAATATGTCATAAATAATATTATAATATCTTATCCTCTCGATAAATATTTTCTGACAGAAGTCAGCTGATAACTGTCAAAATTATTAATCAAGTTTAAAGCGTTATAATATCATTATAAAATAGCAATATGTCATAAATAATATTATAATATCTTATCCTCTCGATAAATATTTTCTGACAGAAATCAGCTGATAACTGTCAAAAAATATTAATTAAATTTGTATTATAACATATAATTTAAAACATATTAAAAAAAGCGAAAATTGCTCTACACATGAAGAGTGGTTACATTCTTTAGATTTTATTTTTGGGCAGCAATTGAAAAATTTCTAAAATTCCTCATTATATATTTATCCTCCTTCCTCTTTCTCTCCCTCCTACACATGTGTGTAAAGTTTAATAAAAAAAAATCAGAATTTTCGATTTTGCACGAGATTGTCTAGTAAAGCGAAAACCTTTTTGCAGATGGCAATCCGGTAACCGGAGCCGGATACGCGTCTGAAATGCAGAAAAACGGAAAGCCGGCCGTGCAGAACGGAATCGCTAGCTCGAATTCCAGCAGTAGCGGCGAAAAGTCGAATGGCACATCGTCGCCGGGGACAGCAAAACTGCGCACCCGCATACCACCTGGTGGCTACTCATCCGGACTCTGGTAAAGGGTGGAAGCGAGAGAGGAGGGGGAGGGGGAACGAAAATCATTACATCAATCACAGTCGCCTTATTTCCTCTTTCTCCGGCAGATATTCCGATTAATTCTTTCAGCCCCCCTCCCGTGTTACACTCTTATTAAAGCCTACTCTATCTCTTAAGAGGATGCTGACTCTGTATGTTTTATCGACAAATATTATTTTCATTTAACACTCTTTATTGGCTATACAGAATAAAAATCTTTTAGTAGAATTAAAGTATTTATAATAACAAATATGTATATAAAAATACCAAGAATATTAAATAATTACAGTTTTCTCATCGGTTAAGTTAGATTATTATTTGTAAATTTAATTAGCGAATTAACGCTATTAATATTTTTTGTCAGAAATCAGCTGAATCGGGCGTTATTAACTTGTTAATTAAATTTTAAAATAATATGTCATAGAAATTAAAATAATATTTTTTAAATAATATGTTATAATATCTTAAATTCGATTCATATTATTGACACTTATCAGCTGATTTCTGTCAAAAAATATTATTCGCGAATAAGATGTTATAACATAATATTTAGAACTTACTATATTTTAATATTTTTAAATTTAATTAACAAATTAATGCTTTATTAATATTTTTGCCCTAATACAAAAGACCGATAAGAAAACCGTAATTATTTAGCTTTCGTGTTTTTTTATATACCTATAGAGTAGCCCAGATTTATTATTATGAATACTTTAACTCTAGTAAAGGATTTTTCATTCCGTATAGCCAATAAATAATTAAATAAAAATAAAATTTATCGAGATAAGACAGCGACACAGTTAACATATCTTCTTAAGATCTTCGAATTGTTGTCCATGTAAAGCGCTCCGAAATAGAAGTCTATTTATATATACTATGTATACCTATTTAATACGGTGATGAATATTCTACTTTTGATGATTTTTAGAAGAATCCAAAAGGGAGAACAGAGGTGTGAGATAAATAGTGGATTTTTATAGTAGAGTAATGTCATACTTTGCTTTGTATCGAAGAAATACTATTGTATTAATGTATAGAGAGGGACAAGAATGACATTTATAGGCCTTTTGATCTTTAGATAATCATTTTATAATTAATTCAGACGTAAATTGCATGATGAAAATGTCACCATGTCACTCCAGTTTTCAAACGAAGATACGTCAATAACATTTGCAGTTAGGATGAAAATATAATAACAATAATAATAATAAAATCATTTATCCTCTTAATATTTGCAACAGAGAAACGAGCAAAATCACATTATTTTAACAACGCAAATTAATCGATTTATGATCAAATTAAATTTATCCATTATCTTTCATATCGGTTTCTTAAGATCCTAAATTTTAATGTGACAATTAATGATAATTTTTGACTATTAAAATGGAATCTTTCATCACAAATGTCGAAATCATGTCTAAAACCATTCATCACATTTCATTTTTTTTTTTTTTAAGAAAATTAAATTTTAATCATGTAACGCGCGTAAATTCAATTTTAAAAGATTTTAATGATGAAATATCAAACTGGTAATTAATGGTAATTTTTGGAATATTTAAATGAAATTTTTACACAATTTTTTTGCGCGCAAATGAATAACAACGATAAAATTACATCTAAATCCATTCATCAGATCGGTTTCTTAAGCTCTTACAACTTTTATTCTTATAATTTCGTGCAAATTCTATTTTTTAAAGGATTTCAATTATTAAATAATTGATAATTGTGAAATAAATATCGAAGTGGCAATTAATAGTAATTTTTGGGTGTATTTAAGTGGAATTTTTACAATTTTTTATGAACGAACAAATGAATAACATGTTGTGAAGAAGATATAAGCGTAAGAACGAACCGGTCCTGGGTTTCTCTCGAGCGTGAATTACCGGTCCTTCAATTAACAACTCCAGTTTTATGTAACTGTATATATATATATAGAGGGGTAGTTAAAGCAATCATTGCGCGTAAAGTATATTCTTTCATGGCTGAAATGCTGCGTGTCGGTCGATGAACGATATTCGCGAGTTGTAAATTCACTTTGTTAGGAAGTGCAATTTTCTCATTAAAAGGCTTACATATAATGAGTCATAAATAAATGAGGAGGAATGAATTATAAAAGAGGTGGAAATAAATGCATTCTTATTTTTAAATTAAAGCACGAAGCAAGAAAATATGGCGCGAATTATTTCAAGTGCTTGTTGTTGCGAGGCATTTTTAATTTGTATTCCAAAATATTACTAAAATTACTAGTCGACCTTTTATTAAGAGCTTTTAATTACTCATTTCTGTATTGAAAATTATAATAAAATTTGAATATTAGCAGTAATACTCTACAATATTATAATATTTATAATAATATTGAATATATAATATTTTGTATTAATTTTTGTTTCAAATAAATATTCCAATATATTTTTCACTCATTTTTGTTTCACAGTTTTCTTATCGGTCTTTTGTATTAGGTCAAAAATATTAATAAAACATTAATTTGCTAATTAAATTTTAAAATAATAATATGTTAAAAATATTAAAATATAGTAAGTTGTAAATATTATGTTATAACACCTTATTCGCGCGAATAATATTTTTTGACAGAAATCAGCTGATAACTGTCAAAAATATGAATCGAAAATAATGATTTGTTTTTAATTCAAAATCTCTTTTAGCGTATTGAGAATTAATATTGCTTCAATTTTGCTCGTTTCAAATGTTGCATATCGCATCTCAATCATATAAAATCATTTAATTTTAGAGAATCACGTATATATATATCTAATGTACGAGAATTCGCTTTCTCGATGAAAGACAATGATATATTCACATATACATATATACAGATCAGTACCAAAATCGTAGAATTAGTATCACGATTATCGCAATATAATGCGACATATTGATTAGAAGTGTGAGGAAAAAATCATTATTACCATTCAAAATCCTGCCAAATATCGAGAAAAGATATATTGGAAAAGTATCAAAAATGCATAAATAATTAGCAAGACAATTAACATTTTAAATGGGGTATCACATTAATTAGTGATACTGTGTTACGAGAAAAAAATAGATTCTATAAATAATGTCGCAGAAATCAATTGTAAAAGCGATAGCGTTTAATGAGAGATAAAATTATAGGAATTGTGGAAACTTCTCAGAGTTATACATTAGAAATAGGCATATGTTATTTCCAAAAATAAAAGTATACTATGTATAACCCATTAAATAAATCAAGTGCTTTTTTAATCTCCGTATCTCTTCTTAATCAACTATTTGATATAAAAAAAAATCGCAGTCAAGAAATTCATTTGTCAACTAATTTTTCTCCTCGTGAATTATCCCCCTGACAATGGAAAATATATATAATATCGATGCTATTTAATGATATAAACTTAACTTTATATCTGTATCACGCAAGATCAGAAACTTCTCAAGAATCAAAAACGAAATACCGCATAATTCATAGACTTTATAGAGACGAAACTTTGTTTCTCACTCTTATATACAATTTATTTTATATAGAGTATAGAGTATATTTTCGTCATCGCTTCGCTTCTATTTTTCTATATAGTGGGTGTAGTAGATGAATTATTGTATGTATTTATTTTACAGTAAATAAAACCGTGCACGTGTATCGGTTTTTTTTCTATGCAAATTTTTACGCAGTGGTTTGATATAAGTAAAATTAAATTATAACACACACACAATATATATAATATATATACAATATATATATCTGTCACAAAAATAGCCTTTTTGTACTCTAACAATAATTAATAAAATTTGTGAGCAAATTTTTTTTACTTTTCTTTGTTTCTCCCTAGAGCAAATACAAGTTTAAAATAAATATACTCATTGTTAGTGATTTTGTCATACTAGAATTAATATGCGCAAATTGATTTTGCAATATGCACTTTTTATTGTTAATTATATTTTTATTATTAAAGTACGTACTCAAAAATATATAATGATATAATAACGATATATATAAACATATAATAACATAATAATAAAATTATTTATATGAAAAATATTACATATAAATATAAAAAACCATTATTAACACAAGCCTTAAATAAGCATTAAATATGAATGACAACAATATGAATGAATATATTATTATACAAAAAATTAGAATAAATTTGATATATTAAAAAAATAAATATTGTTATTAATTTATAAAATTTTTTTATAGTACATAATTACAAAACACAATTATTAATTGTTGGTGTATTCTTTATAAAAAAATTAATTAATTTTTAAATTTAATTTCTTCTATAATTATTATATATAAATTGTCTATTTTTAATTAAAATATTCATTCCAATTAATTGTTATTCATTCATTTTGAGGTAACGGATGATAACTACAATCTACAGCCTACAATCTACAGCCTACAATCTACATCTCTACAATGAAATACATATATGAAACCGTTACCTCCTAATAAAATAATTGTTTATCACTCACCAATCGATGTGCAAACAGCAAGAGTTGAAGCTACGTTGATCTGTAACATAAAAATAAGTATATAAATTATAACAACACTTTAAATAATTAATGTCTTTAAAAATTAATATTTTACACAATAAATTTTATATTTGACGCGTACAATAATCAGTGGATATATAGCTAAATAATTTTATAAATTTTGTAAAGATTATTTTTTAATATAAATTTTTATAATATTTATACAAAATATTTCTCTCTTATTTTTTCATTTAAATCGTTCAAATGTATAAATAAAATTAATAAAATTTTTTACTTTTCTCCCTAGAGCAAATGCAAGTTTAAAATAAATACTCATTGTTAGTGATTTTGTCATTCTAGAATTGATATGCGCAAATTGATTTTGCAATATGCCCCTTTTATTGTTAATTATATTTTTATTATTAAAGTACGTACGTTTTATTATTATAAAAAAGAATAATATAAAATAACAAATCAAATATTATATATGTATAGATATAATAATATTATAATATAATATAATTATAATTATAAATATTATTGTATAAGTATTATATAAACATTATACACACAAATATAAATAATAAATTATATAAATAATTTATATAAAAAAAATAATTAATAATAAATAATTAAATTTATATCAATAATACTCACCACAGCGTTGATCAGCCGGCGCCTGATGCCTCCTAGGCCTGTTCCTCCTCTCAAGTCAGGTTGATCAGGATTGTCCGATATGTGTCAAAGTCTTATTTAAACGCGCGACACTGGACGACACTCCCGCACTTGAACGCGCAATACTTTATAACTTTGCCCGAATTACACTTTTAGGCGCCACTCGATTGTGTCCTATTATTAAATATCGTCTCATTTTATGGCGATGTCAAGCATACCATAAATGTGCTTCATTCGTAATTACCGCCATTTCTTAATAATTAATTAATATTATTCTATAATGTCTATAATATATCCCCTCTTTAATGAAAATTATTAAATATTTATGAATTAATATATTGTATGAAAAAACTTTTGTACGTTCTTTATTACGTTTTTTATTATTATAAAAAAGAATAATATAAAATAACATGTATAATTTGTACTAAAAATTTCAAAATTATTATCGTAAATTTTTCTGCAAATTGTATATCATCATTTATATATTACTTTTTCTTTAATATTATTTTATTATTTAATAAAAAATAAAATAAAAGATAGAATAAAAAATAAAATTCGCAAAATATTTGATAGAACGCATATTATTTTTTTAAAAATTTGTTTTAACTAAAATCAAATTATCAATCAATATGAATGGATTATAAAATATATATAAAAAAATAATAAAAAATTAATATCTGTAAATTATAATACTAAATATAATTATAATTATTTAATCATTTATAATGTATAAAAAGCACATTAGAATACAATTATAATTGTTGATGTTCTTTTAAAATAAATTAAGTTAAATATACAATGTATTATAAAATCTTCTCCTTTTCTTAAATTATAATATATTTATAATCTTTAATATATATATATATATATATATATATATATATATATATATATTTCTAATTTTTTATAATCCATTTATTTTAAGGTAACGGAACTATTTACGATCTACAGTCTACACAGCCTACAATTTACATCTACGCATCTCTACATAATTTAATCTCTACAAAACCGTTACCTTTTGTAATAAATAATAGTTTTTCACTCACTGGCCGATGTGCAAAGAACAGAGTTGACTGTATTCACACTACATTGATCTGTAATATAAATAATATTCAAATTATAGCAATGCTAAAAATGATTAATATTTTAGAAAATGATTATTGTATGTATTGAATTTTATATTTGATGCGTACAATAATAAACAGAATATATATAATTAAATAATTTTATAAAATTTTATACAATAATAATTGAATTAATAAATCAAATAATAAATATTTACCCTATATAGTTGCTCCACTGATGCCCGATGTCTTTCCCAGACCTCCTCCTCCTCTCAGATTGTTATTTATGTTGATCTGTAACATACAAGTAAAATGGAAATTGTAATAAAATAATTAATATTTTAGAAAATTATTACTGTACACATTGGATTTTTACTTTCCACGCATATAATATCAAGCAGAAATTAAATAATATTATAAATTTGATTTAATTTATAAATAATTTTTATTTAATTTGCAATTATTAAATTTTTATTTTATTTATAATTATTTTATATTTAATTTATAATAATTTTATAAGTTTTTATTTTATTTTATAAATTTTTATTTATATAGTAATTGAACTAATAGGTCAATAACAAATACTCACTCCATAGTGTCTGCAGACTCTCCTAGATTTTCTCCTTCTCTCAGATTGTCATAAGATCGTCAGTTACATATTGATCTGTAATATATATAAATAAAATTCAAATTATAGCAGCATACAGAATAAAATTATATTTTATAAAAACTCATTATTGTATACATTGAATTTCATTTTCCACAATAATAAATAGAAATACATATAATTAAATAATTAATTTTTATTTAATTAATAATTAATAAATTACTAATTGTAAGCCAATAATAAACACTCACCTTATTGATTATTCCGCCGATATACCTATCAGATATCTACTCCTCTACTCAAATTGTTAAAATGCTCAATTATACGCAGATCTGTAATAAATAAAATTCAAATTATAACAGATTCTAAAATAATTAATATTTTATAAAATTATTACTGTATGCACAAGATTTTATTTTTTATACGTACAATAATAAACAGAGAAATATAATTAATTTTATAAATAAATTTTGATTATTCATTACTAATCAATTTTAATTTATTATAATAACTTAATAATAAATAACCAATAAATACTAACCTATAGAGAGAATTATTGTTCCACCGACACCTAATGTGCTTTCTTCTCTCTTACTTCACCACTGTCGCTCCTTCGTGATACTCACTATACAGAAAACAATTAATTACAAGCACACACTCGTATAAAACCAGACAATTACTTATCGTACTCGAATGCAATTAATGAGCGCGCGACGTTTCCGACTTTTATGGCGGGAAAATAAGGCGGGAGAAGCGCGCGAGGCTCGATATTCACGACCGCGATATCTCGATATCTCGACATCTCGAAGTCTCGAAGGACTAACTTCGCACAGGTACAAATAGCGAAGGTTAAATGAACAATGGAAAATGATCAAAATATCATTTATTTATCAAATTAAATGCGATAAGTCAACAACTTATTTACATTGATACAATGCGATATACGTGTATTAACCACGATCTTGTATACAAGACCGTAGTATTAACCTACTATCACGAATAAAACGAGCGAAATACATATTTACTTCGAATTAAATTTGTCATTTCAATAATACACTTACGAGTTGCTAAATAAAAATAGAAAGTAAATAATGCGCGAAATGATGCTCACTAATCGCTCAAAAAATACTTCTCGCAATCTCGCGGCTCGAAAAATGTGTCGCTGCCTACCTGTTTGAGAGTCGCCGGCCGAATGACGAAACAACAATTTGTGATGTAAATAATGTCGCGCGTCGTCGAACGCCGAGTTTACACTTATTGTTAGCAATCTAAAATTATTAAAATACGACTCCAATTATGCTTTACTCACCAATTAAATGCGTCGCGATGCAGCATCCGTCTGTCCCACGTTGGCGATGTTCGCGCTACAGATTCCGGTATACAGATACAATGACGACATCAGCGCCACGCTGATTATGCCGGGAAAATAAAGCGCGCGAAGTTTAAGTTAATTACGGCAGCACGCAGTAAAATAATTAAATTAATATTATTATATATTAACAAAATATTACCATTTTAATTTTTGTCATATTAATTAGCAAATTACCGTTTTATTAATATTAATAAATTAAAGCTTTATTAATATTTTTTAACAAAAATTAGCTGTCTTATAAAATTAAAATTAAAAATAATCAATTAAATTAATTGATTGATAATTATTTTTAAAAATTAGCTGATTAAATATGCATTAATTTGCTAATTAAATTTTAAAATGTTTTAAATATTATATTATAATACTTTAAACTTGTTTAATAATTGACAATTATCAGTTGATTTCTGTAAAAAAATATTAACAAAGCATTACTTTGCTAATTAAATTTTTTTTTAATTTGTTTAAAAAATTCTATTAATATTTTTGACAAAAATCAACTGATTAAAACGTTTACTGATTAAATTTATAATATATAATACTTATATATATATAATTTTTTAATTTGGAAATAATTTCAGAAAACTTAAAAAATTTAATAAATCTAGTTGCAAAAAAATATTCTTTCAACATAAACATGATTATATTATTCATTTTATAGGATTTTTATTAGAATTTATTATTATAATTATATAATTAAATGATTATATCAATATTTATTCATAATACAGTGCAATAATTTATTCGACACAGAGAGCAGCAAGGCAATTTCTTACTTGAACACCAGTAGCTTTGCAAATGGAAATAAACATGTGTTTGTCATTAGTTTCTTGTTCTATCTTACTGGCTATCTCATGCCCTTTCTTTGTAATAACAGACGGTACACCTGCCAATCGAGCGGCATTGAATCCATAAGATTTTGGGCAAGCTCCTTCACTAAGCTTGTATAAAAACGTCACTGTCTCTTCTGATACGTTTTCTTCTTCTCCTGTTTCAACCATGCATGCCTGAAAAAATTAAAATTTATAAAAAAACATTTTATAAAACACTTTTTAAAAATACATTAAGATTAATAAGTATATGTAATAAAAAATAACAGCATACATAAATAAATATATATTTTTTACAATACACAAATATATATTTTGAATAAAAGATTTATATCGTTAGAAATATAAGAGATTCTCACCATATGAGCTAACGTGACCTCTTTATTGGTTTTGTAATCCTCAACCAAAGAATGATAATGAGTGGAAAATAATGTGCGACACTTTAACTTTGTTAATGCGTCGACAACTGCAGCTGCTATTGCTGTACCGTCATAGGTTGACGTGCCACGTCCTAAAATAATAAATTTTTTATCAATTTAAAGAATATTTTCTATTAATTTCGAATATTCGAGGAATAAATCTGGTTGGAGGAAGTAATTCTTACCCAACTCGTCGAGGAGAACCAACGAATAAGACGTAGCGTGTTGCAACATCGTAGCAGTTTCGTTCAGTTCTACCAAGAATGTGCTCTGACCAGTCAAAATATCATCGTTGGCACCCAAACGTGTGAAAATACGATCCACCAATGTTATGCAACACAAACTGGCTGGAACGTAGCTGCCCTATTTATGCAAAAAAATTAAATTTACAATTTATACATATTTATAACTTATTTATTCTCATAAAACTTACTATCTGCGCCATGATGGTGATCAAGCCCACTTGACGCATGAGAGTTGACTTGCCTCCCATGTTTGGTCCTGTCAAGATCATAAAGGAGGCAGCATCATCAGTAGCTATTAGAGTATCATTGGGAATAAAGTTATCGGATGCAATACAAGGATGTTTTCCATCTCTTATCTTGATGAAGATCTATAAGAATTACGTTCAAAAATAATTTATATATAAATATTATATATTATTATTATTATAAATTTAATTAGCAAATTAACGCTTTAATCAGTTGATTTTTGTCGAAAATTTTAATAGAATTTTTTAAACATATTATGTTTATTTAATTAGCAAAGTAATGCTTTATTCATATTTTTTGGCAGAAATTAGCTGATAATTGTCAAATATTAAACGAGTTTAATATTTAAAGTATTATAATATAATATTTAAAACATTTTAAAATTAGCAATATTTAATCAGCTAATTTGTCAAAAAATATTAATAAAGCTTTAATTTATTAATATTAATAAAACGTTAATTTGCTGGTTAAATTTTATGTCATATTTTCTCGACAAATAAAGAACATTAATAATATTATATATGAAGGTAATGTAAAGATATTAAGGCTCGCCTTTCTAATATCATAACATGGTCAATCAGGAGCCACAGGAGCCTTAATATAAATAATATTAATATCTAATGATATCCTTACTTCACCATCTAATCCGTCATGAATTTCTGGTATACACATATCATCATTTCGAGCGTATTCCGCGAGAGAGATAAGTACATCCATAATGGCCACTTTGTAAATGGCTTTATGCCATGTATCATATTTTTCGCTGAACTTCGCGAATATTCTCCTGTTAAGATCCTTCAGCACTTTATCTCGGTGCTCTTCTGTATTTATCTGTCTTGCTAAAAGCTCCTGCAATGATCAAAATTAGCTTTACACAATGTTAAAAATATTTTATCATGAAAAAAAAGCAAGTCCTTTTTTTAATTACAAGTATAAATTACTATTATTATTATTACCTTTGCCTCAGCAGTATAATAACGTTTGAAACCTTTTCTTTGTGACTGCAGTTCATAGCCGGGACCAACTTTCTTAACTTGTGAATCAGGAACCTCGATTTGATAACGTTTCTTATCTGACCCGTAAAATGTTATTTTGACATCAAAATGCTTTTTTTGCTTTTCCAAATATTTGTCTAAATCTTTCTTGTTCTCTGCAAGCTCAGCCAAGACCGAATCATATTCGGCATCTACTCCTTTTTTAGGAACTATGCAACCTTGCTTTTTAGCCTCTTCATGATCAAACGCAGTCTGAAATTGTCATAAATACATTAAATAAAACAGAAATAAGTAATTGGAGGGAAAAAAATTATTGAAAATTAAAGTGCTACCTTAAAGTAATCCAATGTTTCCTGCAAATGAGGGAAATCACCATCCGGCTCGTATCTGGTACAGCGATTTATCAGATTACTTTTAAAATCTGTAAAGAATAATCATTGAATCATCATGTACAAAATTTGCAATGTATAAAAATATAATAAACGTACCATTAAACAGTTCAACAAATTTCAAAACTTCTTCAAATTTAGCAAGTGTTGTGGTAAATTCTACAATTATTCTTTTCGAATATATTGGGCCTTCAAACATTATGGCTCTGCCATCAGGATGATTTTTCATTCTAGCTGCATTTCCCTGAGCGTGTATTCTATATTAAAGCAGGATATGTATAGTGTCACGTATAAATTGTTAGTCGTTTTCTAAACAACTATTAAAGCTAAAAACTAAACTTTTAAACCAAGTGATAAATATAAGGCCAACTTATCGAGCTGAATATTCGAGATGTTCAGTCAACTACCATTTATTACATGTATAAATTATAAAACTACAGTCATTATATTATATTAAAACTAACGCAAATTAACGCAAATTACAATCATTCTATAAACGTTTCGACCGCACGCGGTCTTCTTCAGTATAATTATTGAAAAATAAATTCTTACAATTCACATGATATCGAAATTTAATTATAGTTATTCAGAATCGAGAGTTTTTGAGCAATTAACGCGTGTTTCAATCCGTCCTGTCCAACAATGTTCGCCTCGATATGATCTCTGATTTTGTTCAGATCTCGGATGATTTCATCGTTAATATGCGAGAAATTAACCCGTACCGTAGGCGCTATCATCGTTCTTCTTGACAATTTTGCTACTTATTAACAGTTATTAAGGATGACACTTAACAAACAACAATACAGAAAGACAGCTCATTTTAAACTCAGAGTTTAAAATGAGCTGTCTTTCTGTATTGTTGTTTGTTAAGTGTCATCCTTAATAACTGTTAATAAGTAGCAAAATTGTCAAGAAGAACGATGATAGCGCCTACGGTACGGGTCAATTTCTCGCATATTAACGATGAAATCATCCGAGATCTGAACAAAATCAGAGATCATATCGAGGCGAACATTGTTGGACAGGACGGATTGAAACACGCGTTAATTGCTCAAAAACTCTCGATTCTGAATAACTATAATTAAATTTCGATATCATGTGAATTGTAAGAATTTATTTTTCAATAATTATACTGAAGAAGACCGCGTGCGGTCGAAACGTTTATAGAATGATTGTAATTTGCGTTAATTTGCGTTAGTTTTAATATAATATAATGACTGTAGTTTTATAATTTATACATGTAATAAATGGTAGTTGACTGAACATCTCGAATATTCAGCTCGATAAGTTGGCCTTATATTTATCACTTTGTTTTCAATACACGAGCGACAATTTGTATTAATTTAAACTTTTAAATCAAAAACTATTGTATTAAGATTTTAACTTTATTTTATCTCTATAATAATTATTATTATTAAAGTATTGTATGAAAATTGTAAGACACTTTATATATATTTAATAATTATTAATATATACATGCATATATATATATATATATATATATATATGCATGTATATATATATATATATATATATATATATATATATATATATATATATATTATAAATTGGTATATATAAATATTAATATATAAATTTCTAAAATCTATCATTGCCTACCAGTAAAAGTAAAATTAAATTTTCTTGTAACTTACTTGCTTAACAATCTTTCAAGATCTGGCAGAGTTGACAAAATTGAGCGAGCTGATTGTATCACGTCCACTCGATCTACCAATTCCTGCACAGCTTCCTGACGTTCCATTATAATATTTTTGCGACAAGATGGCCTACAGATCCATTCACGTAACAATCTGAAAAGAATATTTCATGTATAGAAGAAAGCGTATAAAAATATACAACATATACAACTTTTTATCTTATTTACCTTTTGCCAAATGCAGTGCAGCAGTGATCCAAAATACTATTGAGCGAATTTTCTCCGAAAATTCTTAAATTTTTTATTGTAACAGCATCTATCACCATTGTGTTTGTATAATTGAGACCTGCGCGATTGTTTGCAGCTGAAAAATCCGGCGGAATGTAAGTATTGAAACAACCTTGTGCCAATAGTTGCTGTTCGAGCAGATATCCTTTTAATAAATACACACATCCTCCTAGTGCGTGAACTGCTAATTCTTTGTTATCGGCTGGTGTCAAACCCAAGCTATCTCCTGATGCATAATAAAAATAATCGTTTGTTATGCACAAAAAAACATATAAAATATATAAAAATTGAAAAAAAGCCAATTATAATTGTATATACTCATACCTTCATTGAGATATGATTTTAAACCTTCAGGCCATGCAAAGTTGGAATCTTTCTCTTTCTTGAAATAATCGCCTTCATGAAGATTCTTAAAAAAAAAAAAAAGAAAAAATATTATACAATAAATACTACTTATATAATATATGATAAATATATAACATATATTTTTAATAATATATAATATGTATTGTAAGCATTATTTGTTATCTATACTAACTTTTAATGCAGTTGTAGCAGACCAAAATTGAGCTTCACGCTGTAGTGATTCTTTTAACGCTGCTGGTAGAATATTATTAATAAGCTGCAAAGTCTTTCGCAGTAGATTACCACGTTCGTATATTACCTGAAACCAGAAATCACTAATTCAATAACAATATGAATAATTAACGATAATTTAATTAATTCGTGATTGTATGTCATACATGAATCGGTGGATAATGAGCCAGCAAAGTCAACAATCTGGAATTGCAATAGTCATCGTCAAATTGACTGAGATTGAATTCGCCTATTGTTGTGTCTATAAAGCATACTCCGAAGGAGCTAGAGTTCGAACCAGGATTGCGTTTCTCTACTAAGGATAACAGATAATTGGAATTAGGTGTAGACGGTTCAACATCTAACGGAGTATACACTCTAGTGCCTCTTGTACTGATTTGACAAATTTCTCGCTTTACAACTTTGTCGAACTTTGTTGGTCTGCTCACTGCAAAAATAGATTCATTATTTTTATACGATATATTTTATAATAATAATATATTAATAATAAAATATAATAAATAATATGATAGAGATGTAAGGCTCGGGTACGCTTCTACAAAAGCGCTTCAATCCCTAAGAGGATGAATAAAGAATTGAATTGAATATAATAATAAATATAATAATATAAAATAAATAATATAATATATTAATATAATTGTAAAATATAATATATGAATTTATTTATATATAGTTAGATAATTAATTAATGATAATATATTAATATATTATATTGCATACATTAATTATTATATATATTAATATATTAAGCTTGTTATCTGTTCCTGCACTAATGAACTAGTGCATGCTGGTGCAACAAGTTAGAATGAAACAAGTATATTTTGTCTCGTTCTAACTTATTGCACCAGTGTGTACTAGTTCATTAGTGAAAGAACAGAAAACAAGTCTATTAATATATTACATTAATTTACTCACTAATCACACAGCGTTATTTTTTAATAAAAGACAAATCAAAAAGTCCTAAATTTTTTTTCTAAATATTTAACTGAGAAAAAATTATTACTTTTGCTGCAGCGTGCTGCCATCATCTCCGGGTTTTCGGTTTGCTCGACTCGCGCAACTTTGTAGCCTCTTTCTATCAGACTCGACGAATAACGACCGTAACCAATTTCGGGAAATCCAGAGTGCGCAAATTCACCCTTTAATAATAATACATAATGTTACATAAATAATTTTATGAAATGAGTTCTTCTAAAATAACTTTGACATTTCTAAAACTTACTCGCATATATGTGAGACTAAGCTCAGTAACACCTATAACTGCGTCCATATGGTACAACTCATAGAATTTGCCAACTTTGAAGAAAAGTACACTGTTAAAGTGCTCACTTTTCAGTTCCCACCACTGCCTCATTGCCTGAAAAAATTATAAAATTAGATTAATTATTAATTGTCAATGTTGATACATAAAAAATAGCTTAACGATAAGATTCTTACAGGAGTTTGATTGTTTAAAAAATCAGTTGGTACATAAAGCGTTCCAGGATCATAATCTGGATGATTTAATGGTCTCTTTTGTTTATCCTTTATTTTCTCTGGTTGCAGAAAATCTATTTTCAAGTGAGGCCAAACGTGCGCAGTAGCAAGTCCATTGCTCATAGTTTGACTTTGAACAGACTGTTTTGATTCTTTTTTATCCTAAATTATCAAATGTATCCAATATTAATTACAAGAATCACAAATGTACATTAAAGAATCAGTTTTGCAATTAATTGTATTATTATACTACTTTATTATTTAATTGAACTTAATACTTAATTAAAGTTAAACTTAATTAATTAATTAAAATTAAATTATACTTAACATAATTAATTATATACTTAATATAACAATTAATTACTTACTGGTTTAGATGAATGATTTGCTTTTGCCTTAGATCTAGCCTTGGGTGGCTTTTTCTATTTTTTAAAGAATATAAAAATATTAAATACAATTTTTCTTGTAGTAGTATTTAAAAAACAAAAAAGTATGTATTTAACATTAAAAAACGACCAATACTAGGTAATAAATTCTTTATTAAATTAAATTAAACATCTCATTACGTTTCAACCTCAGGTTTAGACCTTTTTCAAATGAAAATTCTCTTTAAGATGACATTAAAAATAAAGTAGTGAGACACCCTTATAACATATCAAACAATATATAAAAAGAAAACCTTGTGTCTTAAAAGAAGTCTCGTCAGTAACGTAATGAGATATTTAATTTAATTTAATAAAGAATTTATCACCCGGTATTGGTCATTTTTTAATGTTAAATACATACTTTTTCGTTTTTTACTTTTTATTGGCAAATTAACTATACACACTTAATCAATTAAGACATATATCCAGTAGTGTTTAAAATTGTTGAACTATATTATTGTTACCTCTGGTGTTTCCTCTTCCATTTCTGAAGAGGGTTCACCCTCATCTTCTTCAGAAACTGATTCAGATTCCTTAACATCTATAATAAAAAAGGATTTATATATACATATAATTTTTATTTTTTCTTAATTGAAGCTAATTATTCAAGAATAGTATTACTTGTATAATTTACAAACCTGGCTTGTAGTCTTCATCAGAATCATCATCAAAAACAACAATGCGCCTTCTTTTAGTTTTTACAGGCTCATCATTTTCTTCCGTGTCGTCATTATTTTTATGCAATCTTTTTTTATCGTTAGTTTTTTTATTTTCTTTTCCATTACTTCCAATCAGCACTGTATGTTATCATAATATATAATATATATATCATAAGAATCTTAAATTATATACAACATATGCAACTATACAGTTTTGCTTTAATTACATTTTTAATAAAATATAAATATAAATAAAAAATAAATATTTGTAAATTATTTAAGAAATAATAAACATAAATCTTAATAAATTTTAAGCTCAATAAAAATAATGACTGCAATCATATATAGTGGATTTTATATCTAAATTAGATAAATAATTTGATATGCATAAAAAATGTTGAAAAATAACAACAACGATTTATTTATTTCTTGACATATCAACGCGTGTCATAATGTATTTTCATCCGAAAAATCTTTTTTGGGAGCAAACCTCTTCTTCTTTGTTCCGTCTTCGACGTCTTCGGCGTCTTCGGCGAATTTTCAACCTCCTCTTTTTTCGCCTCCGGCTTCTTGACAGTTTTCGGAGACGTGAAATAATTAAGTATCGTATTTACTTTCGGCATTGTTTCGCTTCGATACAAACAATATAAAGATAAATCTCAAGAGACCATCAGATTTTCATTCATGTAACTGCTAGCCGAGAAACGCGCGTAAAATCCATGAGGTTTGTTCTTTGTTGTAATTGAACTAGTGACACTAAAAAATAAATAGATATATATAGATAGGAAAATTAAATTCTCGATATGTACAAAATCCGATATCCAATGGAAAAGTTTGTTCTATAGTAAAAAAAATGTCCCTAGAAAATACATTTTTCTATTGGCTGTAGAATAATTCAAAATAAACAGGCTAATTATATTAAATTTGAATAAGAATAGAAAATAAATAAATAAATTTAATAATAAATAAAGTTAATAATAAATAAATAAATAAATTTGATAATAAAGAAATAAATTTAATAATAATAAATAAATAAATTTAATAATAAATAAATTAATTAATTTAATAATTCAGTAAATTTGTAATCTAAACTAAATTTTTTCATATCAAATTTTTTTTATATTATATATATATTTTTTATATTATCTAATATTTTATATTACTCAACAAAATACAAAATATTTATTTTTATAAATATATTTTGTATTTTAAACAATTATTAAAAAATTAAACATCTTACAAATTTATAGAGATACACATGTTAATAATATCTAGTTACATACTTTTAATTAAATTAAACTCGTTTTATGTGATTTATAGTCTATATAAAATTTATTTTACATAAACTAAAAGAACAATTTTAGACATAAATTTTTAATTTTTTCTTAAATAATTGCATCAATTATAAATTAATATTATAGCATTATATATAATGCATTGATCTTATATTTCTGAGAAATTAATTTTGTAATAATTGTATATTTGTTTAACAAGGAATATTTAATTTTTTCAGATTTTTATTTGCTACATAAAAATTGTTAAATACTTCTTTATATACTTTACGTATTTTTTAATTTTTTATATGCATTTTCTTAAAGGATTTAAATAATGCCAATATTTTACATAGGTATAATTATGCTTATTTTTTTTTAAAGGTAGATTTATTAAATTAAAACGCATGTAAAAAAAAATAAATTATATGCACGTACTAAGTATCATGTGTAAAATAAAAATATTTTAAAAAATGAAAAGTTTTCGACCACTTTTTAATTTCTATTTCTGTCTTTCTCTCTCTCTCTTTCTTTATATAAACATGATAAATATACAATTTTGTATAAATTATATTACACCTGTGTACTATTCTTTCGTGTGCAACAGATTATAATTATTTATTTGTACAAGTTACACTATCAGGGTATGTGTAAATATAAAATCGATTCTTAAAGTACTTCCATATAATCTATATCCGCTCCAATATCAAGAAAATCATCGGCATAATCTTGAACATGTCTCTGTGTCAACGATTGTTCAGAATGATCTGGATCGTCCGTTACGGGGCTAGGTGGAGGATTCGATACCGTGCGATCTGAATCTAATGGCACTCTATCCATGCCTTCACCACGTCGTAGTCTTGCTTGTTCTGCAATTTGTCTTGTAGAGAGTTCCGCCCTTGTTAATAAAGTCGGCAAATCTTTTTCAGATTTATCTATAATTTCAACAAAAAAATATATATAATTTGTGCATTATTTTACTATTTTCTAACTTAACATTTTATAATAAACTTTAAATAAAACCTCATTCTTAAAATATTTTATAAAATACTTTAATAAAATATATTATTAAATATATTATTAAAATCAAAATAAATATATTATTGAATATAATTTATAAAATTATAAATGAAATATATTATATTTTATAAAAAGTTATTTACTTTCGAAGCTCTTCATCAATTCCTGTGTTTTTTGTCTTGCGTCATTAGCTTTCTTCCTCTGCTCGCTACTCTCTTTTTGATCATGGTAAAATATTTCTCTTATTTTTTCTTGAGGAATATGTTTATCATTTTTCACTAACCAAAAATATACTCCACCAGCAGTTCTTCTACGAGATCCATTCATTATTAAGATTCCACCATCCTCTTCGATTTTTTTCGTTTTTTGGAAAAACTCAATGGCTTTCTCTTTTCCAATTATATCCACTACTCGTCCTAAAATATATAAATATAAGTACAATTTCTAATATTTACCTATATATAAAAAGTCAAGAAGATATTTCTTACAATTTTTAAAGCTTTGATATATAATAATATATATTATATAATATTAATTGTTTATATCACATTAAAACAAAAACTGATGACAAAAATTTTCTTGAATTGAAAACCAAGAGAGAAAATTTTTCTCAATCATTTATTATTTAAAACAATTGATATTTTGAAAAAGAATTTTCTTAAGCAAAACTGAAAATTCTAATGTGTTAAATAATTTGTCATTAAAATTGAATACAATAAAAATGCTATAAAGCAAGAAAGAAAAAATAATACAAGTATTAATACAAACTCTTACTTATAAGAAGCTCTTTTCTCTCACTGAGCTTAGTTGTTATATCTGTAGCAACATCAGCATCTGTTGAATCCACAGTTGTAGATAAATCTGCTACTATTCTAACAGAGCCTTTCTGATTGTCAAGATCCATGGAGGAGTTTTTCCTTTTCCCTAGCCTAAGTTTGACGTTATGTCTGTCTGAATTTGTTCTCTTATTAGTAAATCTTTGTTCAACATCCTTTTCATCATCGGAACTATTATTATTACAAGGTTCTCCATCGTTATATCGCAAAGTAAAATTATAACTCTCGACACTACGTTCCTGATACAACTTCTTTGTAACACCACACGATATTAAGTCCTCAGTCAACGATTCTTCCTGCATTTGTTTACACCATACTTTATATTTATCATTTTTATTTGGCCAGTTCTTCGATAAACTATGCTTTTTCAATTTAAGCTTAGGTCTTTTGACGTTTAAATGAGTGGAATCCGAATCAGAATCACTTTCAGAATCTGCAGAGTTATCAGATTCATCATTGTATCGCATGTTTGTACACGTTTCTGTGACAGGTGCTACATGAGGTCTTTCCAAAATTTTATACGTTTCAAAGACATCATTTTGCTATAAAAAAAATAAATAATTATTAAAAAATATTTTTAAACTTTTAAGTAAATTTTCTTACATAATAATTAATTTTTAAAAATTAATAAAATTTTAGATTAAGATATAAGTGGTTAAATATAAATAAGAAAGAATAGTTTGTATCATTATTTTAAATTATGATATATATTTTACACAACACAGAGCAAAACATATATACACATAAAAAAAAATATGAAGGCCTAATAAAAAATATAAAAACAAGAAGCAAATTGCACTAAAAATTTGTTTTCAGCTTTCTTAATATGCTAAAATAAGTCTTTTCTGCATATTTTGCTGTGTTTCAATTATTGACAATTAGGAAAATTATAAATATAGGCAATTATAAATATTTTTGCACATTTTGTTTATTTCTCTATAATGCTATCTAATAAAAATAAAATTTAAATTTAAACTAATAAAAATAAAAAGTAGCAAATACAATGCAATATATAAACCAATTCTATTATAATATATTATAATTTTAATATATTAATTTAACTTTAACATTTAATATGTTTATAAATATATAGAATTTTTTAAATAGAACATTGTACTGTTCTATTTTTTAAAAGTAAACTTAAAACTCTTATACAAGAATTTCAGCATATTCTATATATATATTTTATATATTTAGTTACATAATTTTATAGATAAAAATCCTTAAGGTTCGCCAGTAATAATTAATAAAAATCTTTCCTCAACGGTAAAAGTCGACCAAACTGGCAATCATTTATTGTAGATAATTAGTTAAAATACAACGTGTTTCGGCTGTCATTGCAGCCCTTTTCAAGTAAATCAAAAGTAAATGCAAAATAAATTAATACAGTAAATCAAATTCACTGCATACCTCCGACAACATTCACCATTGTTGAATGTTGTCGGAGGCATGCAGTAAATTTGATTTACTGTATTAATTTATTTTGCATTTACTTTTGATTTACTTGAAAAGGGCTGCAATGACAGCTGAAACGTTGTATTTTAATTAACTATCTACAATAAATGATTGCCAGTTTGGTCGACTTTTACCATTGAGGAAAGATGTTTACATAATTTTATATTTATTGCATATAGTTATTTCTTAAAGAAAAAATGTTTAAATATAATTGATATTAGTATTTTGTATGACATTCAAGTGAAACATAAAATAAATATTTCTTAAAACTATTTGAAATAGAATTTGAAATTAAGAATATGTATAATTTAAGCAACTTATTCACAAAAAAATTGTTCCTTTATATAATTTTATTTAATTCAGAGTATTTTATTTAGATATTATATATATTTAAATATTAATTAATACATATTATTTTAATGCGTGGAGGCATACAAATTTATTTTAAAAAATATTAAAAAATTATAAAATATGAAATATAAATTAAAATAAGATATTTAAATTATAAAATATTATTTAAAAAATCATAAAATATATAAAATATTGATTATGTGTATATTATCTTCACTTTTGTGATTAATCCTGTTGTGGTATCTTGCATTGCAATATATGTATGTATATATATGTATATGCCTAAACTACACGATAAAAATTAAATTATAATAAAAAAAATATAAGACGAGGAAATTATATTCTGCGCAATTAAGCTTAAATTGATAATTAAGAAAATAAGATTCATTTCGATTGCATAGTGAGCTTACAATTTGAGGTTAGATTTTTATCAAATGAATATTTCTCTCAAGCGACTGACCTCATCATCCACGATTTCACCATCTTCCAAATCCAATGGTTCTGCTTCCATGCTTCTTATTAAAGTTTATTTATTTATCTCTCTTCCTTTTTTTGTATAAAGAGAAATAAACGAGACGAAGATGTTTTATGAAATCACAATACTTTCGATATTGATATTATAAAACTCACTACTCCTCCTCTTCTTGCGATGACGATGGTATCTTCAATCTGACGTCTCAATGTTTAGCAATTTGCGCGAAATTTGTTTTTTCCATTTTTTTTAATTTCTACGACATGGATATATAAAATTTTCAGCTTCGTGCAAACCTACTTTTCACGAACAGCGTTAAACATACCTAGAGATGCCCTTCATAGACATAAATTACATAGATAAAGCATCCGCTGCGAGAAAATATGAATGGACATGATTGGCTGTCAAATAGCGAATTTTTAAAGTCCCTAAAACTTCCCTACACCGGCCAATTACAGCCATTCCTTCAAAGAATAGAACAAAACTATCAATACTGTAATTAATAAATAATAATAAATAATAATAAAAGTAAAAAATTTTTTTTAAATAAAAAATCAATAAATAATTATAGATAATATATATTAATAATAATTATTAATATTATTACTATTATTGTTATATTATTATTATTAATATTTATAATTATATATTTATTTATTATAAATTTATTATTATAAATAATATTAGTAATAATTAATGTTATTAAAAAATATATATTATTATTTACAACAATATATATATATATATATATATATATATGTGACGTACCGAGCCAATGACAGATAACAGCGTCTGCTGCGCTCGCGCTTTTGCGCATGCGCAAAATTACTAGCTGTCAAATAAGAAATCTAAAATTTCCTGCACTGGCCAATCATAGCCATTGCTCCAAAAAATTAAATAAAAAATCTCGATGCGGTAATTAATAAATAAATAATAATTTATGTTATTAATAAAAATATATGTGTTATTATTAATAATTGATAAATAATTAGTTAACCCTCTTACAACGAAATTTCTATAAATGTGACGTAACTGGGCGCGATGACAGGCATCTGCTAGCGCTCTTGTTTCCGCGCATGCGCGAAACTTGTCTCCAATTCGCAAACTACTGCAGCAGCTAGAAGCTATTTTTGAACATATTCGATATATGGGTACAATACAAAGCGAATTAGTGAGCGATTTTTTTTTAATATGCATATATTTTCTAACAAAACGCACGAGTATAATTATTTGTTAAGACTGCATGTGTATCTCTTATCAGGGGGATAAATGCCGATAAAAGGGAATATCCTAGCCTATATACAGAGGCTCCTTAGAATCGTAAGCGTCCACCGATGCTGACACTTGACGAGGAATTGACGTGAAAGAAAGGGAAAAAGATCGACGGAGCAAGAGTATTCGCAACCCGGCGTCGAGAAAGTAAAAAATAAACAAACATGACTGTCATGGATTTTTTCGGTTGCGCCTTTCTGGCCTTCGGTCCACCACTGGCTATGTTTACATTTACCATCGCTGCTGACCCCATCAGGATAATCATACTGATTGCTAGCGCCTTTTTCTGGCTTATCTCACTGCTCCTGTCGTCCATACTCTGGTACGCAGTTGTTCCCCTACAGGAGAACCTTGCATTTGGACTAGTGTTTTCTGTGCTGTTCCAGGAAAGCTTCAGGTGAGTTTTACTCTCTGATTAATATCATTTGTGTATATCTGAAGGTCATATTTTATACACATCCTTATGTACACAGTAGAATTTATCATTTGTTTATATCTTTCAAGATACCTGCTTTACTGGGTGCTGCGCAAGGCTGAACGAGGCTTGGAGAAGGTCACAACGACACATGTGGCGGATAGCAGACACATATTCGCTTACGTGTGTGGTTTAGGCTTTGGCTTCATGAGCGGTGCCTTTGCTTTGGTCAATGTTCTGGCTGACGCAGTCGGGCCTGGCACCATGGGACTCTGGCAAGGCACGGAATACTTCTTCATTATATCAGCTGCCACCACATTGTGCTTCATTCTGTTACACACATTCTGGGGCGTCATCTTCTTCTCCGCGCTGGACAAAAGAAATTGGGGTCACATTGTCTGGGTAGTTGGAACGCATCTGTTTGTCTCGTGTATGACCTTGTTCAATCGTTACCAGGCATACGCAGCCAGTCTTTTGTCAGCGTACATAGTATTAGCGATGACGACTGCATTAGCGTTCAAAATTGCAGGTGGCTGGATGCAACCTTCGATTTTCTATTTCCGAAGAAATTGAGAGTTTTTATAAAGGTTACTTAATTATGTGATTAGATAAGAATTCCATCTTTGATAGCATTATAAATACATAAAAGAAAACATTATCTCCATTTGTGCTGGTCTTATAAGAAAACAAATTAATCTTTGCTTCATTATATAAGAGTGCATTCAAAAAACAAGCATAAATGGATTTTTTCAAATTAAGCTATGATATAAAATATAGGTATAAAATATTGTAAATATTAAGTGAATGGTAAATATTGCAATGTGGCTAAAGCATATTCTGTTGAATTCTGTAATGAGAGAAGGAGAATATATTTATAATTACATAACATTTTTTAAGAACATTTCAAAATTCGACTGTTTATTTAAAAAGCACCATAATACTGAATATTTTTATTAAGCTATTAGTCAGTTCCTTAATTAAGCAAAACACTGTAGGCAAAAATGGAATAGTATTCTGAAGCATGACATAAAATATATTTTTTTTCTTGCATTTAATAAGAAAAAAAATTTAAATATATATATATATAAAATTACATGCGTCCATGTGTATACATATATAAATTATTATAAATTATAAACTAAGATGTATATTTGTGCATCAATTTGCATTTAAAAATGAATTCCTTGACTAAATTTAAAAAATTATAAGGTCGAAGGAATTATATATTATTCTATGTATATATAAAAAAACGAAAGAAAGCCACTAATAATTACTCTTAAAATAATTACTGTGACCTATATCTCTTGAGATTTAATTCATTTAATCTTGACTTAATAACACATTTTGTAATATTTTATTCAGTTTATTCACATTACATTTCATATGACAACAAAATAAAAACATTTTTTATACAATATCAGTTATGTATATTATTGTTACCTCTTCTGTAATGCAAGATAATTGCATTACAGAATTTTATATAACAATATGTAACAATTATAATTAAAATCATTACTATGTATTATTGTTTAAAGTTACGGATAAATTTATAACTGGTGCTTATAATCTGTTTAATAAGAATGTGACTGGGCAAAATTCTTTTTAAAAACCATTATATTGAAAACTTTTGAACGAGATAGAAGAGTTCTTCTCTTATGATGTAGCAACAACTAACATCATTGATAATTAATGAAGATGAAACTATATGAAGAAAAGTGTATAATGATTTGAAATAATTAATTTGACAAAATTATTTGATGTAACTATCTTTAAGATTATTACTGTAAAATTGGTGGAAAGCCTCAGATGCCAAAAAATAATTATAATAGCGCTGAGAGATTGAACTTATCAATTGGATTTATTAAAAGCGTTATATTACAGTATTGTTGTATATAATTTCAATATGTAATTTTTTTCATTTTTTATAATAAATAGTTTAAAAATTATGGTCTTATATATTAGACAGATGTATAGTAAAAGTGTTTCATAAACTTTATTAAATTTAAAAATTATATTAACTTTAATAGATATTGTAATCTACATTATTTTATATATAATTTTTTATTATTATTGAAGTAGAGGGCCCTGGAAAAACTAATCTATACTATATATATATATATATAAAATTATTTTCAATTCAAAATAGTATTTTATTATTTTATTTATTAATTTTTTTTTCCTTATTTTATTTATTTCTTTAAATAACATTTCTTATTACATTTTAATATTAAAAATTTTAATATTTACATTTTTAAGTATATTTAATTTTTGTCACATGAATAATTATGTTTTTAGTTTATATGACAGATAATCTCTTCCTAGAAAATATCTGGATAATATTTTGGAATCTAGAAATTCAATAAAAAAAATAAAAAATAAATAATTATTAATAATAAATATAATATTATATATAATATAATATAATATAAGATAATATATTATATAATAATATGTAATATATATATTGTAAGAAATCGAGATTATTAAAAGAAGAATTTAATTACGGATGACCGTTAAAAGTTTCAACTGTTCTTAGAAAGCGCGGAAAGTACGAAGGTTCGAGAAAGGTGTTTGAAAGTCACTCAACAAAATATTCACTTGAAGACAAAGACTGTTATTTATTACGAAAGACTCCCGTATACAAAATCAACTATCTTTTTCGGTATACTGCTCGAAGGAGAGTCCCGGGCCTTTCCGCTCGCTAGCTTAAATACCCTTTTGACTCTCCCGCGCGCGCCGCTTTAGTTTGCGCCCTATACGCTTATCGCCGAGGGCAGCAGTTATCGGGGACAGTTAGTTGTCGTATCGGCGCGTGCGCAATCAGCCGATCGGTGGCGATTGCTTTCAATATATATATATATATATATATATATAATATAATAATTATATTAATATATAATATATATATATATAAATATCTATTGAAATAAAATATATAATAATATTAATATACAACAAATATAAAAAAATAACAAGTATAATAATTTTCTATAATAATACATATTTATATTTTTGACCAATCAACTGTCAATTCTCTTCGCTCCGATTGGTCAAAAGAATTTCCCCCAAAAATCCCTAGAAGAGTACCCCAGGGGAAATCTCCCCAAAGGAACGCGCCCAACTCGAAGAAGAGTCCCATCTACCCATTTCACTTCGCCCATAGCACAGTTTTCGCAACCGAAGCCGTGAGGAGAATCGTAGGAGGAGCTGTTGGAGTCACGTGACCGCGAGGGTAGTGTGCCGAAGACATGGCGGACAAGGAAGAGACCGAGAAGACCATCGCCGAGGACTTGGTTGTCACCAAGTATAAAATGGCCGGCGAGATCGTAAACCGTAAGAAAACTCTTCCTCGTGGTCGCGCGAGCCCCCCGTAATCGGGGACCTGGCTCGCGCGCGCATTTTTTTCTCACTATCCGCCATATGGAATTTCGGCGCGCCAATACCGGGCTATTTCGCAGCCATGTGCTAGGCTTTAATTAAAAGTCCCCCTGGCGCCTCCGCGACACAAGTTCCGAGAGCGTTTTTTTCCTCGATGAGAAGAAAAAAATTATTTTTCAAGAAATGCACAAATATTCCGTCCCTTTGCTTATCCGTGCAATTTCAGATGCACGGTATCTCTGCACATGTCTGCATACTCCTTTTTTTCATTATCTCGCACCAAGTAGATGAATATAATGTGTTATGTATGTATAAATATAATGTAACGTGTGAATTATGGATTATTTGCATTTAATGATCTTGTGCTAATTGATCTATGTACAAATATACGTATTTTCTTGGCTTGCGAGCTTGTACCATTTTTTCAAGATAATAACGTATGGTATGTTTTTATTAATTTAGGAGTTTGTATATAATTATGACATTTATGTGTATTTTATTTAAATTATATTTAATTATATATTCATTTTTATATATTAATTATATATATTATATTTTATATATTATTTATATATTAATTATTTAATTATATACATAATTAAAGTTATATTATATTTTGGAGCACAGTGGTAGAATAGGAAAATTAGTATTATAATTTCAATTATATTAATTTTTCTATTCTATTGTACTTTAAAATTTACTGTGTCGCTACTAGAAATCTATAATTTGCATATATTATAATGAATTTTAGAACACAGCTTATATATCAACTTTGTAATATATTAAATCATTATTCGGGTTAGCATATATATCATATGCAAATTTAATATTTGTGAAAAATGTAGTTTCTATAAAGAACTTTTTTTTGTTGATATCAGCTTAAATATTTTACATGTAACATTTTTTTTATAATTACATTTATATATTGTATATATATATTTTGCAGGAATATTGAAGCAAGTTGTAGACCAATGTGTCACTGGAGCATCTGTGAGAGAAATATGTGAGTTTGGTGACAAACTACTTATAGAAGAAACTAGCAAAGTTTTCAAAAAGGAGAAAGAACTTAAAAAAGGGATTGCTTTTCCAACATGCATATCAGTCAATAA
Source organism: Nylanderia fulva (assembly GCF_048542155.1). NCBI lineage: Eukaryota > Metazoa > Arthropoda > Insecta > Hymenoptera > Formicidae > Nylanderia > Nylanderia fulva. Next base: position 915,794 of record NW_028190632.1, on the reverse strand, counting down.
TTGCATTTGTCACTTCTCGCCCATTGCTAGTGAACCCGATCTTTTTCTCAAGGATGAAGATATGGTTAAAGTGTAAGTTTATTTCTAAAAAAAATATACATTTTTATAAAATTTAATAAAGTACAAACTATATTACTAAGATCTAACATGTCAAATATATTTAAATAATTTTGACAATTTTCTTAACAAGCACGATTGATTAAATTATATGATTGTAGTGATCTAGGAGCACACGTTGATGGTTTTATAGCTGTAGTGGCACACACTATTGTTATAAGTTCTTCACCAGAGAGGAAAGTGACTGGCAGAAAAGCGGATGTAGCTTTAGCTGCACATTTTGCTTCTCAAGCTGCATTAAGACTGTTGAAGCCAGGTACAGAGGTAAGATTCCATTCATTTATTTTAAAACTAAAAAAATCTGTAAAAACTAAATTATAAACAAATTTTTTATTCGTTATTATTTCAGACGTACACAATAACAGGCACAGTGGAAAAAATATGTGACGCTTATAAATGTAAGCCGATTGAGGGCATGTTAAGTCATCAGTTAAAGCAATTTAAGATTGATGGGGAAAAAACGATAATTCAGAATCCGAATGATGCACAAAAGAAAGAACACGAAAAGTACACGCTTGAAACTCATGAGGTGAAAATATGCACTTGAAATATAGTTCAAAGTGATAAATAAGTAAACTAAAAATTATTTGTAAAATAAAATATATGTATAATAAGGTCAATAGAAGCTCGATGTATTGGTGTACATACTAAAAAATATAGTATACTTTTTGTAATATTTGTCTTCTCTCGGGACTGCAAAAGATTCAAGTATTATAAAAAAAAATAGAAATATCTTGTTCTATGTGCACCAGTGTTCAATAATTCACACATTGGCTTTATTATCATTATTTATATTTATTTTCGGAAAATAAGCTAAAAATTATATATATTATATATTAATATTTTATATATTTAATTTCAGGTATATGCAATGGACGTACTGGTTAGCACAGGTGAAGGGATAGGAAGGGAACAGGATACTCGAGTCACAATATATAAAAAGACAGAGGAGACATATCAACTTAAATTGAAGGCGTCTCGTATGTTCTATTCGGAAGTCTCCCACAAACACGGACTCATGCCATTCAACTTACGCACCTTCGAAGACGAGAAGAAAGCGAAAATGGCCGTTGTAGAATGTGTAAATCATAGGTTGATTGAGCCATTCCAAGTAAGAACATTTATATACACTAATATATTAATCTCCCTATCGAGAATCTATATGATAAAATAGAAACAAATATATTTTGTATATTTTTTTTATAGATCACAATTTTTTTTATTTTTTTAAACATATTTTTCTTTTAACTATCATATAAAAAGTACTTTTAAAGAGAGAAAAAATATATTTAAGAATATAATATTAAATTTTATAAACTATAATTTTATATTATGAAATAATAGTTTATAATTTTTATATTATAAAATAATTTTATATAAAATATATCTATATATATAATTAAAACACATCCATTATAAAATTTTATATTGTAAAAATTTATTCTGTGACATGTATAAAAGAGAAACCTTTATGGATCGCGACATTTACTTACTATCTACTGTATATATGATACTATTACACAATCTGCTGTTTGACAATTAATTATCACAATTTTGAGGAAGGTTCTAACATCACTTTTTCTTAATGCAGGTGTTATACGAAAAACCAAACGTATATGCTGCACAATTTAAATTTACGGTACTCTTGATGCCTAATGGACCCCATAAAATTACAGGAATTCCCTTTGATCTTGATATTTATCAGTCTGACTGTGTCGTGGACGATCCTGAGTTGAAGGTAAAACATTATAATAAGGAAAATAAAAATACAACACAATTTTCTATTATTATATTAATCATAATTAAAAATTTCAGAATCTTTTGTACTCTTCGGCAAATCCGAAGTCTGCGAAAAAGAAGAAAAAGAAGGCTGAAAAAGCTGTAGACGTTGCTATGGAAGTCGATGCTAAGGCCTAACACTGTCATTCTAATACATACCATGACTTATTGACATCATGCACTACTACAATATTTTTTATTTAGTGGTTTAAGTAAAAAAAAATTTAAGGCTGGACACTTTTAAAAACAAATCACTAAATTAATATAATCATATATCTACATTTAGATATTGCATTGATAAATTGTAAGACGCAACAGTGTTTTGCATTGTTATGTTCTTGCTATCAGCAACTATCTGATATGCATCCATCAACTTATCTTTTTTCTACCTATGAACTTCATTTATCCGATGGAAGTATTAATCCAATCAAGTTTTGCCATTTGATACGTATCCACATCTTTTTTCCTTTCTACCTTTCTATGTACCTTTATCCAAGCCGAAAATCAAACTATCATATATTATGTCAAAACATTATATATGATATATCATATATTATGTCTCAATATTTAAGTTGTATCGGAATATCTTTTAATGTGGACCATGGTATTATTACTATTTATAGATTGTTAATTATTCATATGACAATTACTTACAAATTGTAATGCATTACAAACTTTGAACTAACGATTTTATATATAACAATTTTGTGTGATAGTTTTCTGTGGAACATTTGGATTGGCTAAGCTAAAAGAAGTGAATCGTATAAATTCGAAATATATATTAAAATATATATTTTCGCTTTTTCGTATATAATTAAAATTATAAAATTGTATAGAATGTATCACTTTATTTTAGTATACACGGGATGTTTATTAATTCTTGATAATTAAATAATCAAACGATAAGTTGAAAGGTCCTGAAGGACTTTTCACAGAGAAGAAATTAATTAATCAAATTTAATTAACACACCTTGTATATAAAATGTGTACACACACATACATATATATAATTTTAAATAATATTAATTTAAATTTAATGAATAATATAACATCTAAATATTTGCACAAAGTACGATTCACTTTAATACTACTTTTTCTAGATTAGCCAATTTTGTATTCTGTGTCCAGCTATGAGAACTATATTATAATAACGTTTAACTTACAAATTGTACAATTGAAGAGTGTCCGTTCTGGGACATAATTGCATAAACAATGAAATGCGAATGATTCACCGAGTGTTTCGTTGTGAAAATACCCCCTACCAATTAAAAAAAAAAAAAAAAAACATTTCTATTCTGCGCAAATTTATATAGATTGTGTGTGCAGTACAGATTGTTAGAAGTTGGTTAAATCGGTTAGTAGATTGGTAGAAGCTGGAAATATATATCGAAGGAGACTCTTTATTTGAGCGAGGTAAAAAAAAATAGATCATAACGAGAAAAAATATTGAGAGTAAATATTGACTTGCCGACTCACCAAGCCGTAAATAAATAAAATGCAAATTAATATTGTATAATAATAGTTTTATATAAGGAGGATAGATAATGTATCTGTTATAGATATTTTTTCTACTCAAGTTGTGCATATGTCGAATGTTATAGAGTGTGCTTGTATAACAAAATATCACTGTGCACTATCCATCATTTGCCTAAAACTATCTTTCTGTAATTACAATCGCATTTACAACACAAAATTTTGGCATTTGTACTTGGAGGCACTTTATAATTTTTTAATATTTTTAAAATTAAATTAAAAGCATTAAATTTATCCGTTTATTTGAAATAAAGTAAATAAAAATCTAAAATATTATGCAAATGAAGGCTGTGCACAAAATTTATATGCAATATAAAATTTAATGTAATGATATAAAATAAAGAAAAAATTGTTATAAAAATGCTTGACGCTAATATATAAGTTAACAAGTATAAATTATGACACATGCATATATTTCATTATTATTACTCCATTTCTCTCTGTAAATGTAATCGCATATGTAATAATGCGCACAGTACCATATATATTTGTAAAAACATAAAAAGAAAAGAAACAACACATCATCTCAATCTAAAGGCTTATAATTACATAAGGTAAATTTTATGTTTAATCATTATCATTATTTGTTAATAATTTTGCTATGATATATGATCTCTTATCAAAATGAGAATGTAATTACAGAAATATAAAATAATATTTACAATCATGTCTTTATTATTCAAGTGCTAAATATATTTCTACATTTATTTATAAATTGAGTACTATTACTGATTAACTCTCTCTCTCTCTCTCTTTTCATCACATTTATTATTTGAAGTCTTCAACAAATCACTATTAACAAATAATGTTACTATATAATAAATACATAATTAAAGCTTATCAACACTTAAATATATCTTATGTAATGTCTAATCAAAATATGAGGATGTAATCAGAACAATATGAAATAATATTTACAATCATGTCTTTATTGTTCAAGTATTAAATATATTTTTATATTTATTTATAGACTATTTATAGACTTATATATATTATCATATATATATTTTATTATCATATACTTTATTACAATAATATTCAAGAACAACAAAAAAATCATTAATAGCTATTAACAAATAATGTTGCTGTGTAATAAATTACATGCAATTAGAGCTTTTTTTAAATTAACGATTTTAATTTTATGTAACAAGATATTTCTTATGTAAATATTATATAGAATCATGTGTAAGAGCGTATAAAGACCATTATACGTGAAAAAATCATAAACAAACGAATCAATTCCCTCATCTAAATGTAACTAAAATAGTTGATAGTACCGACAATTTATTCGACCACTAAATAGTTTTATTCATTTCGAAAATAATCGGTAACTTTTATCATATTTCAATTATTAAAACATTAAATGTATTTATTTTTCAGTTTAAAATATTTCGAATTTTTGTATGTTAATATTTAAAAGATATATAGCTATATATATAATTTAATATATATTAGAATCACTAATAGTTATTGAAGTATAAAGACTTAAAGATTGCGACGTTGTCAGACATATTTAAAGAAATAATTTGAACTTTTAATACTGTTCAAAAATAAATTATTTTAAAGCTATGAAGTAATCACGTACTAAAAGTGCGAAGAAATAGAAATCTTTTCTATAGAAAATTTATTTAAATCTCTTAAAGTTATTCAGCTTTAATAAAATATTGAAAAATGTTAATAAGGCAGAGTTACATATTTATATTCAAACTTTATATTTTACTCATAATTCTCTTTAATAATCCATTTTATATTTATTTTTTATCATTTTACTTAGATTTTCTGAACACATTGTTTGTCGATTTCGCTCCAAATTTCTTCTGCGTTTATGTGTGTGTGCAAAATGTCCCATAGTTTAACAATTATTTTTCCAGTATCTTCTACAAGAAATTACAATAAAAAAATATATAAACATATCCCTATATAAACGTTTAATTTTATTCTCAAGCAACATTAAACAAAGGAAGAAAATATGTACCCTTTGTTTCAATTTAAAATACTATTTGATACTAATTTTGAACTTCCAAAAACAAAAAATTATGCATAAGTTATACATGCACTATTTAATTAAATTTAATTATTTTTTAGAGTAAAATTTAAAACTTATCTCCTAAATTTTTTGATATATATAATTAAGACACTTAAAATGTATATACATATATTAAATAGATTAAAAAACTAAGAACCACTTATTTAGTTTTCATTCATATGCTTATAAATATTAATTTAAAAATTATATGTATATGTGTATGACAAATTTAAGAGATATAAGTTTTAAATTTTTCTCTAAAAAATAATTAAATTTAATTAAACTGTTAAATAGTGTATAAATTATGTATGATTTTTTGTTTATATACAAATATATATATATATATATATATATATATATATTATATATTTATTATTTATATTAGTACTTATAAATATTAAATATTAAATTGTGTAAAATTATATTGTGTTTATTATATGTATAATCTATGTATATCATATGTATAAATGTATTTTATATCTATGTTTATAGACCTATGTTTATATATTTGTTTATAAACCTTTGAGGTTACACCTTGTATTTTCGTTTTTTTTGCCAACATTTTATTATCTGATACATTTCTAAGTGTTAATGTTAGAAGAAGTTATGCCTCGCAAAGAAGCTCACACACTTTCCGGAATCAGAGAAATTTTTTCAATTTCTGCGAAACAATAATATCAAGTATGTATGTGAAAGTGCTCTTATTATTGATTTTTTGAAACGCATGTCTCATATATTTCGAAAAAAAAATAATTGTATCTATTTTAAAAAATATATACCGTTCTCGCATGTATCATTCTATTGTAGCTTAATTAAGTTGTTTGGATGATGGATAAATGGAATCTTTACTGTGTCTCCTCGAGATTTACATGATATCCTTGACGAGAGGCATATTATCAGTAAACCTATACTCAAGCGTATACTTATAATTTATACTTCTCATATTGTAATTATAATGGATATTTCTATAATAAGGACAAGATCTTGAATGAGTTCTTGCATGTAAACTCTTCATATACTTGATAACTCGTCTCGGACTACAGTTCGGGACACTGACGAGAATAGATTCCTCCAGAAGATCTAACTCGTCAAGAGAACATTTTCAATTTCCCAGGAATAAACCATTTAATTGATATGAATGGATGAATGAATGATGGATAAATGGAATTTTTACTGTGTCCCCTCGAGGATTACGGACTACTACTTTTTCCAACCTTATCCTTTTCCTCCTCCTTCTCTAATCGTTGGACCCACTGTTTAGCGTCTCTTCCGAAAGACGTGAGCCCAGGTTTTCCCACCGAGATAATCCCCAATCCCGGTGGTAAGCGCAGCGCAGAAAAATATTCCATGTTTATACATGACTTGTCAGTGGACTCGAACCCGCGATCTGCGAGTTACGAGTCTGGCGCTCTACCACTGAGCCACACTGCCGCTCTTAATTGATTTAATCATTTAATTGATATGATGCGGGACAAATATAATATTGTGTTCGACAGCGAGATAAAACAGATTTCGCCTTTTGCGATTACCTGTACTCACGTACTATATTCCTTTCCAAGCATAGCCTTGGCATGTACTTATGCAGCAACCAAAATACCATGTTCTTCAGACTTTTGTATATTTATGGACTCCTTAACATCTAGCGTATCGAAAAGAATGATTTTTTGCAACGTGATTCCTTCAGTTCTCCCTAAATTAGAGGCACCGTCCCTTTAACATGTCTCGTGGCGATGAATATAGATGCAATTCGATTATACAAAAAAATAAATGTTTTAGTGCCTATTGAAACTCAATTATCAAAAATTTGTCAAGATGCCATTAATTTATATAATTCTGAAGCTTTCCCTGAAGCTTTGAAATTGAAGTTATGCGAGAGATGGAACATTATACAAAGAGTCAATGAACAACATAACCAGTATAAATTTGCCGATTATTTTAAACAACATTATCCTGTCGCTTTAACAGTAATATCAACCATAGATTCACAAAAGTCGAATGGCTGATGCAATTTTCTTCCATAACATATGTTTAGACTTTATATCATTATGTATAGTTATAAATAATCTTATAGATCATTTTTGTAACGATAAATTTATACTCATAAATACAAATATGTATTTATCGTGACAAAGATTAATTACGATTAATTTGCTTTTATAGTTATAATATTTAGAAAGCGCAAATTTCTTTGACATTTTTTTTATCAACTTGCATTAATATTTATTTAAAGTTTTATTATATAAATGACAATCTAAAATTGACATAAAAATATAAGAAATCTAATCTGTTGCGAGGAAAAATATATACATACATACATAAACATGTATATGAGATGCACATAAATATGTATATGCTATATGTACGTATATGTATATTATGTATATATTTTTTCTTGGAGTGGATTAGATGTTTTTAAACAATTTTCTTTCTTAATTTGTGTTAATTAGAAATCGTTATATACAGGGTGTCCCAGATTTACTGTATCACACGTTAATAGAAGGTTCCTGAGGCGATTTGGAGACGATTTTTCCTCAACGAAAATGTCCAGGCACCAATAATTTTCGAGTTATAAACGATTGAAAATAAAAGCTTTTTTGGAAACTAAGCCTTGCAAAAATAAATTATTAACAAAACATTTTTTAGTTAATTTCAGGTAAAGTTTACTTTAATAGAATTTTAATTTAAGGTTTAGTTACAAAGATACATGATTTCAAAAATTGGGAACATTAAAAATGATGAAAGGCTTTGTGGATGATAGATTTCGATCTTGTCATGAGGAATCGTTCGAGATGTCCATCAACCAAACAATTTTATATGATGCACATTTTATATTCTGAACGAGTGATACATTTTTTATACTATACTGATCAATTTTTTATACTTACTATTTTTTTACTTACTGACTAATTTTTTATACTTACTTACTATTTTTTACTTACTGATCAATTTTTTATACTTACTTATTATTTTTTTTATTTTTGAAAAGGGGATCAAATTGTTTATATTTTTGCGTTATTTTTTTAGACACATGATATTTGTACTTTTTTGTGACTCACGACTTTTTAATAATTTTTTATCTACCCTATAGTATTTGTTATAAAATAATTTTTTGTTCTAAGTTTAAGAGTCAATCTGACATTAAGTATCCCGCAACATATAAAACAAATGGTAATATATGCAATTTACTTCTCAAAGCCTTTTCTCGTCTCACATTATTAAATTAAAAATTAAATTCTTGAGTAATTTAAAATTAAATTTTTATATAATTTTATGATTTGAATATCTATTTGTCTCATATGTATATATTTTACATTCACAAATGCAAAATACATTTTTACTATCTTGAATTCGTAATATAAACACAAGATTCGGTCGTACAATATAAGAAATGCAAACTGAAAACGTTCGTATTATATAAAGAAAGAAGGGATAAATATTTATAATGGCAAAAGAGTATAAAAATTAAAATAACGATAGTATTGTGTAAAAGCAGTTGGATATACTATATGCGGATTTACTAAATAGGAGAAGAATGTCTCGAAATGACATTTTTATTTCAGCCGATAATGTCATGTCATCAATGGTCACTTTTGAATACTTTATTATTGTTAGAGAACGACTTCTCTCTTTTAATTGTGCGTGCGTTTGTGTTAAATAAGCTGA